>NC_071527.1:7298976-7486476 GCF_027887155.1 Malaclemys terrapin pileata | reverse complement strand
CGGCTCTTACACTATTCTAGAGAGCAGGGTTGTCCACACGTCAGACATGTCAACAGAATATAATTTTATGAAATTATTCATGGCCTTTTCGTGTACCACATGAAGGCTTTTTGAAAAAAAAAAATCTTAAAATCAACAGTGTAACTTTCCTAAGTTCCGTAACTGTTCTGCCATTGCTTCCTTCTACACACACACATACGCTTTACTACAAAAGCATCATCTAAAGTGAAATCTGATTATTACCCTCTGAAATATCTGGTTCACTGAAGCACGGTCGTCTAACAGAGGTCAGATGCTTGGAGTCTGTGAAGCACATTAATATCAAGTGTATTTTTCGTAAACACAGACGATGTGAAATGGATTTGCCTTTATAAAGTGTGCGTATATATGTATCCTTTGTAATTATATTTCTTATATATACACACCCTCTCTTATACACTTACACTCACACTTCATAAAGTAAAATGCATGTGTTTGCTATATCTAGATAGCAAATATTTATATAGCAAATATTCAAATCCCAAGTATTTGAGATATATATAAATATATTATAATTCTTTATATATAATACTTGGGATTTGAATTTGAGCATTGGAAAATTCTGGCATCAGTAGTCGCCTATATTTACGTCTAACTATGAAAGAAGAAAATGACATGTCCTATGACTACAATAATCCACTTATTTTTATATTCATGCTAGTTTCAGAAGATTCTGCGATTGGAAATAAGAACTTTACTTAACCACTTATGCCTTAACAATGAGTATATTTGCAATTAAGCCACCATTAAGTTTGCAGATGCCCTTTCATGCTATTGAACCTTGGAAATTCTCGTTAAGCCTCTAGCTTTCCAAAATTCTTAAATTGGATTCAAAAATCGCACCTTGTCAATGAATAAAATTCTGATTCAACAAAAAGGAAAACTTAAGCTTTAAAATAATTTTATTTAAAGAAAACCACAAACAAACAAACAAAATCCGTCTCATACTGGCTCTGATGATTAAAAATGCTATTCACGATATTTTAATTTCTGAAAAAGCAAAAGTTTGGAAATCAATTACTTTAAACATACACCCATTTTGGTTAACCCCAATATTGCAGGAGAAACCTTTATTCCCCCCCCCCAACAAATTATAGTTCAAAACCAAAATAATCCTCCTGTTAACTCCCACGAAAATATATCTTGACATGAAAATAGAACGCGCTTTGTGAAGAGAAGTTTGTAGGGATTTTGATAAACTTGACTTTGTGTTTTGTGTATTTGTAACTCAGCTGCCAGATAAAATAATGTCATTGGGTGCGGAATAAAATGAAAAGACTGTTTTGGACTATATATTTTGTTTTGTTGAAAGGCCAATTTTAAAGGTGATTTTGTATGAAGATAGCTTTCACAAGAACGACAGTGGGTATGAAATATCTGTATGCTCTTCTGGTACCCATACACAGAGGATGTATGTGAGTATACACACCATACCACATGCACGTATATGTATATGCATATACAAACTACATAGTTACTAAACTGCTTCGTTTCTGATTGATTTCTAGCATATTACAAATTATTGGACACGGAAGCTATTTTAACCCATGCACCACAGTCAAATAATAAAATCCGTTGCTTAGATCTCCATCCGCTCCCAATAATATTTTGTGCTATGTATTTTACGCCAAATTTTCAGAGAATTCCACTCATTCATACATATACCTCTACTTAATGACCCAACATAAATACTTAAAACAGTCTATCTTGAATCTAGGTCTTCAAGGACAACTGAATATTAAGATAAACAAACATTTCAACCCACATGAATTTCTACAATGAAAATACAACATGGTAAATGGAAGTCTCTCCTCATAGAAACCCAAACTTAAAACATCTGTTTCACACCCAGAAACAATTTTGCCTTCACAAACAAGACCTCAGTTCGCCAGCAAAAAAGCTTTTTCAACGAGCAATGAAATGAAACACAATACACAACCCAAACCTGAGATGTTTGCAAGTGAAAATAAGACTCAATCCGTGTTTTCTTTTTCTTTTTCTCCTCAGACATTTTATACTGAGCAAACAAAAAGAGTAAAAATTGCCTTATACGACCACATAAAACATTTAACTAGAAAATAACATGAGGTAAATGTCTGGCTAAACTGATTTTTGTAATCTCATTGCCATTTTAGACTATTCTAAAAGCCACCTAATCTTATTAAATATACACCGTTCCTAGCAGCTACATACCTAACTAAATACATGCACAAGTCTCCCCTTTAAATAGCGAGAGGGTGTGTTTTAACACATTTGACTGCTCTATTTTCTCAGTGATTTTTATTTCGAGTAAGAATTTAAAAACGACTGCAGCAATTCAGACATAAGTGCGGCGAAGTTTGCAGTGTAAAGTGCATCTTATTATTATTATGCTGAGCATTTTCTGAAACCAGTTACCGATAATGAATAATCCCTTACCTTTTGCTTCATTGTCAGAATTGTCTGTGCTGGTGTCAGTGCTTTTATTCAGGTCTTTCTCTGCTTCCGAAGGGCTTATTTTTGGAGCGGGGGCGCTTGTTTCTGTTTTAATTTCGTTGGTGGGTGTGTTCTGGGTATTATCTGTTTTTGTGTTTTCGGGGAAACTCACTTTAGCCACTGGTGGTGGGGCTTGTTGTTGTTCCAGACGCTCACTCCTTGGGTTCAGACTCGCCCTGGAGTCAAAACTTGTCTCAAACTCATTTGGATTGTTGCAGTTTGGCGTCTTCTCCATAGAGGAATAACCTTGGCCGGCTCGATAGTAGCTAGGAACAGGGACTTCATGATCATTTAGGCAAGAATCAGGCATTTGATTGGGGTAGAGGGCTGTCTCTGTGGCATTTTTCGCCCTTTTATCAGCGTTATACATGCAGCATACATTCTCTTCTTTGACATTGGTAGGGAAAGAGCAGGATGGGAGCTGTCTTGCAACAGGTTGTTCGATTCTGTAAGTATTTTTTGGGTCACACCAAGTGTCTAGCTGAGAAAGGTAAGATGGATAGGTGTTGAGAGACAGGCTGGCGGTATTCACCTCGTCTCTTTTGGAAAGAGACGGGATAATTCCACAGTTTCTCATCATTCCACAGCTGAAATCGCTCCCAGGCTGCATATACATTCCTTGGTTAGAGGAATAATTCTCGCCTCTACAGGTACCGGCCAGCGAGTCCATCAAAAAGGAGTTAGAAGTCACATTGTTGGGACATGACATTGTCAGGGAGGGATTTTAAAGAGGAATACTACAGCCAAGGGCTGACATCTTTTTTTTAGGGAAAAATAGCAGCCCCATAATTATCCACGCATTGGTCCCCCACCACGTGACGGCCAGGCCAATGAGGATTGAAAATGGCCTTGATGATTCAGACGCCGATGACGTCACAAGGGTCAAGTTGTTGCGAGCGGAGAAAACTAGCATAGAGCAACAGCGACATCTATCAGTCTCTGCCGGGTAGGGTGTCCGGGACCTTCACTTTGAACAAAGGAGAAAAGCCCCCGGTTTGCGGGAGTTTGTTTACCAATGAACCAACGCGTGTCTACAGCAGAGCGGGGGGAAACCAAAAAAAAAAAAAAAAAAAAGGGAAGCGAAAGCGCAAATACAAGCAAAGTCAAATCCAAATAAAAAGGTCAGGAAATAACCAACCTTAATCCCCCTTCTTTGCTTTGCCTTGCCTTTCTTTCCCTCTTTTGCCTGAAATAAATCCAATTTCTAGTAAAAGGCAGAGACCTCCCCAAAAAAAAAACCCTAATTCAACTTTCTCCCCCCTCCTTCCCCTCTCTCTTCTTAGCAAGATTCCCGGAGCTGCCCCCCCCCCTTTCTTCTGTAACAGAACTTGAAATATTTTAGTTGCTGTGGTTTGGGTTTTCATCGAACGTTGGGGTGGATTTTGTTTCTTGTTAACGGTGGGGTGGGTGCAGTTCTTTAAAGGGTGGAATTGTAGGATCGATGCCTCTCGAGACCTCTGCTTTGTTTTTTAAAATGTATTTGGAATCAGGAAAAATGTATAAAAAGTTTCACCGAGATGGTTTCAGTCTTTAATTTCGGTGCTTTTTGATCCCCGCATGTCTAAAATAGTCCTGTGTGCATATTTGGAAAGCAGTTTTTTTTTTTAATACCAACAAAAAGCCGTTTTCTTTTTTATTTCCTCTTTGTGTGTGTGTGTGTGTGTGTGTGTGTGTGGTATGGATAAGCCTTGCATCCCTCGAAATAGACTCTGAAAAGACAACGTTTTTTAAAAATAATCAATTTCCAATGTTAACTGTCTTAAGTTTCTTTGCTAAAATAGCGTCTGTGATATGCACAAATCTTGCAAAATAAATGAATTCGTGGGGAGGAAAAGGGTAAATTTGATAAATATGATCGATCTTTAAATACAAAGGGACAACATTGCGATGGTGGGGGTTTGTTTTACCTCTTCAGGAAATAACAAAAAAATCAAAATTGTATTTGACCAAATATTTAGTACATGGATTTCCCAAAACAAACTTCCCGATTTGGTATGATTTTTTACTGTGGGGATTAAAAGAAAAAGTTTGTTTCTTGACAGATGATTTCCCCTTCCCCATTTTGTTAAACTATTTCACTGTTATGTGGGTTTAACTTTTTTCCCCATTTAATTTAACGACCACAGAACAATAACTACTATTCCAAGTGGCGATGGAATTTTTACCTATGTGTTTTCCTTTTGCCTCATTTCTTTACTGGACAGTTTCTAATGTCGTGTAGCAATTAAGATAAATTGTTTTAGTGTATATTAATTTTACTAGGGGGAGGCAATCCTACTTACATAACGCTGATTTTAGGTTAGGCGAGAATGGGACTAGCGTATAAATAAATAAAAAGAAAGAAAGCCTCGAATTTCAAGATCATTACAACCGATTGGAAAGACACACTGGTTCAGAGTCACTTTCAAGGGGAAAAAAGCCATCCCCACGACCTTTCATGAGGGAGGGAAAAAGGAGCAAATCCGGGAAAAAAATAACATAGAAATATGAAAAATTGAACAGGACCATTTTGCGTAATTTGTAGCGCTTTAAAGTGTAGATTATTCAGACTTCTGCAACCATCTTTCCCCAAGGTGTTACAGAACTATTTCACAATTCCACTCTGCTTTAACTTTCAGGAGACTTGCCAATCTTCTCTTCTTCAATCCTCCAGTGTGACAAATTTAAATCTCTTAGGCCGAGACAGCCTAAAACTGCATTATACAATTTTGTGTCCCCCCCTCCCACCTTATACAACATAGTAAAAGGTTTCCTACGCTTCAGACGCCATTTGGTTCCCCTGGAAAGCTATTTGCGACTTTATTGCCTCTATTTGTGTTATCTGCATAGGTCTTTTAAAAACAGTTTGATAGAAATCGTTCAATTTTATGATATCCAACGAAAATTCCACATAATATTTATAAGCAAAGAATAAAACTTTAGTATGGGAACCAATATTTTCTCATTTATAGGTGATGAAATTAAAGACCAACACAATTTTGTATTATACTGCTTTTTCCCCCCTTTTCCCCCCTCTTCTACCTTATTTTTGCAGCTGATCTGGCTACCCAATAATTTATGCTGGTCAGTCAAACATTTCACATGTGCATTTCTGGGACACCAGAATTTGACCTTATAGTTTCCTGGATTGTCTGCCTGCAGATTAAATATGTTTTCCTGATTTTTGCAATGTATTCCTGTGCTTTTGTCAAAGGAAGATATTAATGCGTTGTATGAACCCTAATCAAGATTAAACTTAACATCAAATAATTTGAATTTTCTCTCTCTCTCAGACCCAGAAGCCTTTATAGAATCTGGAGCAAATGTCGTATCGGTGCGTGCGGTTGGAAACAGAAGATCTACCGTGGAAACCTCATATTTTAAGAATGTCTAACTGTTGTGTATATAAAATAAAGATTTACACTGTTAACTCATTTTGTGTACTAGCTTTTGCCAAAACTATCAATTTATGCAAATGTTTGAAAGATTTTAAACTCTCTTTCCAAGATGCTGCTCCAGAGCTTTTGAAACAAATAAGACAGCATACAGAAAAATAAGTTCAATCAAAAATAATATATGATTAAAAAAAACTTCAGCATAGATTTTGTTGTTATATCAAAAGAGAATCGAGGTTAGCAAGGAACACAGAGGACCTCTCCAGGAGACCGAATATTGTTTAAAGTTAAAAATAATTAGAAGTATGATAAACATGGGTCATTAATGGAAAAAGAAATAAAATTCATCAGCTTAAGTAGAACCCCCGTTGGGAAAAATGCTTTCCTCTAATTACAGAAAATAAATACGAACAAACGCTATTAAAACTTAAAAAGAGAGAGCCTATGTGTGTCAAAGACTTTAATAACCTACTTTGAATTTTACACACTTTTAGGAAAACAATATAGATAGATGCTGAATGTTCATACACACAAAGCACACTTTGGTGCAAATGTACATAGATGCCATAGATTCACAGAGATGTGTACACATGTTCATAGATAACTTTCTGTTTCACATAGACATTTGGAATAACCTGTGGTATTTTATTTATACAAGAGCTAAGAAACTAATGAAGTCTATGTCACATAAAAATCTCTCTCTGTGTGAGTGTGTGTGCGTGCGTGTGTGAGAGAGACAGGGGGGCGGGGAGGGGGATCCCCCCTTTTCATGTGTGCCTTTCTCTCAATGCCTATGTATATGAAGCAAGCGGCTGCTGTTCTGCTATTGTCCTTACTAGGAGGTTGTCCTGTTTTGAGTTCCAAAGGCAGATAATTGCCTAAAAATATCAAGAAATCAGCTAATGTGATTCCGCAGAACCTGTGTTCTTTGTTAGACACACATGGTACGTCTTTAAGGGAGGGGAAAAAAGACTCAAACAGCCCATTTTTGCCCTATGAATTTAAAATGCACGTGTATAATATCTCAAACAAAAAATATCTCAAACTTACACATACTATTTTACCTGCCCCCTTTTCAATCTAATTATTTAACCGAGAGTTATGCACAGAATTGCCTCTTATATCCATTGTATTTTTACCAACTTTTCATACATTTTTATTACAAACATTCATTTTCGCGTCTAGGAAGTATTTGGTAGCAACCCTTTAATGATTACCTTAAATTTGTATTTCTGCCCGGTATTATGCCCCCATGTTGCAGCAGAAATAATTCTGATTTATGACAAAGTACACTGGAGTACAATAACAGTGATGCAAAAATAAAACCCACGCCTTTATATGTTGGCTTAGAAACTGTAAACTATCACCACAAGAAATCTATCAAACTTTACAATCCCTCTTATTCTACTTCCTTCTTTCTGAGTAACTTAAGTCATAGCATTATGGAATGATATTATGTTCCTTGAGGTGGCATTGAAAACTGTGTTTACGTTTTTCTACGCCCAACATAGCAGTCTTCAGACTCTAATATAGTGGTTTTACTCTGGTTACCCTTTGATCACGAGGAGAAAATTTGAGAGAGTAATTCAGATACAGGCATGAGTGGTGCGGGTGACAGAAAAAAATAATAGCGTGCCAGGATTTTTTAAAAGTTTATTCAATGGGGAATGTTTCCTGTAATTTTCCAAATGCGTTAACAAACTTAAAGGTTACACAAATAACAGGATTGTTCATATCAGAGGTTGTGAAGTCTGAGCAGTTGCCCTGAGAATCTAAATTCCTATATTCTTCTAAAGCAATAAGCGTTTGGGGCATATTTCATGATATGATTACCTTTGTAAGCTAAAAGGAGAGCTTAAAACGTTTTGAAAATTGGTGCATTTTACTTCTTGGGCGTATTCCTTTGAAAATAATATAATTAGTGAAAAAAAGTGTGTGGAAAAATCAAAAAGTAAAAAGACTTAAGTGCCTGCTGAAATGTTAAAACATACTAAATTAGAAAAATAGCAAAACATTCTGTCTTTGCACATAGGAAATCTGAAGGAAGTTGTATTAAAATGCTGGTATTTTGTTATCGTCGGCAATGCGTGTATAAAGCTGAAATTCCCATCTGCTAAGTGCTTCTAAATAAACATTTTTGTTTCAAATATAGATTTAACCAATTATCAGTCATTAGATGAGTGGTGGGATATTAACAATTCCACTTTTTCATAGGGGAAAAAAGCTATTTCAAAAAAATGGAATACACTTGAATTTCCGCCTCATTGGGTTGAAATATACTACAGATAATTGTTCTAGGATATGATCATTTTATTTTGCTAGATTCACCTAGATCTGAGAATATAGAATTAATAGTAGGTACAGTAGAATTACAGTAAATATCACGAGGGTATACGAATATTTATCTACCTATCTATCTATATTCGGAGAATTACTTAGTTATCTTTAAAGTCCGCAGCCTGAAATATAACCTTGAAACAAACACTCCTGTTTCCTTAAATACTTATTGTTTGCAAAACTGAATTGATTCAAAGAGATTCAGCTCTTTTAACAACCATTTATACAGAAACATACGGTTTATATCAACCACCTTTTAAAAGCACTGGAACCGATGTGTTTAAGAATGTATCACTTAATTCCTAGAAAGGTATTAAGCCCTCTTTTTAACAATTAAAACGAACGAATTTGCCCAACTACTTGTAGCGCATAAACAACTGTAATGTTTATATTAAAGTCTGTTCTTTTGTCTAAAACTAATAAAGTCTTTTATGGGCTCCATCAGCTATATGCTATATTCTAATTCATAAACTAAAGATTAAAAAAGCCTTATGAGGTTGCAAACCACATTCTTGTGGTTTCATGTTGTAATTTAGAAGTTATCAAAAGCAGAAGAACGTGCTTAAATCTAACATATGCTGTGCATCCGTATATTTTCCAACTTTATTAAAGACGGATAAGCAAGGCCTTAATGAGACGCCATTTTGGAAAAAAATAATATAAGTCAGGTTTTAATTTTCTCTTTGATAGCAAAGAGGCACTCAGCCATGCACGCTAACCAGAAGTAGTTTGGCTTTTTTTGTTTTCAACTCTAGTGTTAGTTACAAATGCTTTCATTAAAAACCAGAATTACTTTACAAAAGTGATTTCCTCCCCCCCACCCCCCCATGGTAGAGCCCGCACGATATTTCAACACCAAATTATCTGCCCTCCACCCAGAAGAGGGGTAAACCAGGAGGGGAAAAAATAATGGCCATTCCAAAATGTTACGACCCACGAGAGTCTGCAAGACAAGGAAACTGGGAGAGCAAGCTATTTATTTACATTGTACACAGCCCTGGCTCTCCGTCGGGCTTAGCTATGACTCCTACCAAAGTTACTCGCACACAAATAAATTAATTCACCCTATGATCCACAGGCGAAGATTAGCTCAACTGATGGTCGCTTCCAATCCACTTGCCAAAGCCAATGTCTTTGTTCTTCGGATTTTCTAATCCCATTTTTGCCAAATTCCAAGGCAACGTCAAACCCATGTGGAAAGTGCAAATGGTAACAGGATGGCTTTCCCTCATGGCTATTGTTTGCCGGTCTTGCTGAGTTGCTCAACAGAGTAGTTTATTTACATGTCACCAAAGAGAACTCGCCCTGAGAGGGCCGCACTTATCACACAGTCAAGTTTACGTTCCTCAACTCAAGAACTGTTAGGAGAGTGTGCATGTGAGAGTGGGTTGGTGTCTTTCTGCATGTGTGTGTGTCGTGTGTATGTATATATGTGTGCGTGGTGTGTGAACAGCCTTGTCTAACATAACTACAGTCCCTGTACACTTTATTCTTGGAGGGCATTTGCAGTTCTTTAAAACAAAACAAAAAGTCACCTGCATTTTCTGCAAAAGTGGAAGTGATTTCCCCTGTATGGAAGCCAACTTAAATGTACGTTATTATTCTGCAAAAAAAGCCAATTAGAAGTTTGCTCCCTCGCCTTCTTCCCCCTGTGCAATATTTCACAACAAAGTAACCTACAGCAGCTTCCAATATGTTGTGTAGGGAATCCAGGGAGGAATAGGAAACAGGTCGGGTGTTTGTACGTCACATGGAAAGGTCCTTCACAATTAGTCTGTGTGTCATTAACGTAACTATACAGCAAGCTCCCCCAGCCTATGAGGGAGCATTTATTGTGATGGACATTAGATGGAAATAATAATAAAAAAAACCTTGTAAAACTTTTATGCCAAACAAAGTTATAAAAACTTTTCATGCGTTAAGATATCAAAAGGTTTATAACAATAATAAAGCGTGTGTGCTGTGTGTGTGTTAAAGCTTCTTCGACATGCAATGAACGCGGCGAGGCTGAGTTAAATATTAGCTCATCATAAACGCCACATTTGGCCCAAAATTTGAATTTAAATAAAAATGTGGGTTCTCCTCCGTTCCACACCCCGTGGCCCCCCTAATTCTTTCTCAGGAGGCGGGGACACAGAAAGCCTTTCTGATTCCGCTTTATTACAAAAGGGTTAAAGGTGATGGACTTGACTTTATTGAAGTTCAAAGACATCATATATTCACATTTTTCTTCCTGTGGACCTCTTTCCTCTCCCCTCCGCCGGTACAAGGACATAATCTCAATATACAGAACTCCACTTGCAGGGTTGGCCTTTTGCGGTTAAGTGTGACGATTTAAAAAAAAATACATCACAGGACAACCAAATCAAAGCCAACTATTTCCAAATTCATCCAGTGTGGTAGCCAATCCATCCCCACTTCCTCACCTAGCCCCGCCACACACACACACACACACACACACACACACAGGCAACCACTCCCCCCCCAAAAGAACATTAACAGCCTTTTCCTACATGGCACTGCTGCTTAATGCTGTTGTAAACTCCCACATGGTCTATAAACTTGGATTTTACAACTAGCATTCCATTTTAGCTCGCGAAAACTTTGAACTAGGCCTCCAGTTTCATTGTGTTGGAGTTGAGCTGAAGACATGGAAGGGGAGGGGGGAAAAATCCCTGGGCAAGACACCCTTATTTGTTTACTATTTACTGCGGAAGTCTTTTCCTATGGCCAGACGGGGTAATTAAGAAAAATTAAGCTGTTTAGTGCTGCAGTCTTTATTACAATGTCTAGACTACTAGCTTTTGTCCGGACAGTGGCTGCTGTTACGGAGCATTAACTGCGGTTTCTGACCTCGTGATAAGCACCCTATTGCACCTATGCTTAGTTTTCCTAACCTTGGAAAGGTTTGGCAAACAATCGTTAAAGAAAGGTGGGTTTACATG
This sequence comes from Malaclemys terrapin pileata, assembly GCF_027887155.1. Classification (NCBI taxonomy): domain Eukaryota; kingdom Metazoa; phylum Chordata; order Testudines; family Emydidae; genus Malaclemys; species Malaclemys terrapin. The sequence continues at coordinate 7,475,306 of NC_071527.1, read as the reverse complement.
AATAATATTCCCTTTTCTTTGGCAGCTCTTCGACTGTATCAATGAGTGGCTGCATCTGCTAGGAGCATGACTTTGGTCTCCATCCTAGTTCAAAGCTCTTTCATATTTTATTCACTATTCTATCAAGGAATTGTCTACCAAAGAAAGGGCCAGGTTTTGGATTTCCAAAGGGCTGGCATGGGTTTAGGCCATGGGGATACCTCCTTAAACATTTCCACGTTTTAAGCATAAATTCAAAAAAGCTCTTTGCCATCTTTTTTTTTTTTTTTTTTTTTTTACCATCTCATTTAATGAGAAACATGTCTAAGAACATCACCCGTTCAAATTATACCATGGCGTAACGAGGATGGGTCTATCACGAAAACAAAAGTTGTTTCTCATTTATTCTTTTTGTGTGTGTGTGCAAGCGAAGCACATTTTTGTGGCTTGCAATTTCCCCTACCGCTGTCACATAAAATCAGAAGCCACCATCAAAGTATGGGGCTGTATTTAAAAGCAATTATGAGAATTTTACAAGAACACTGTCAATGTATGGGAATATAATGTGTTGTTTCTTTGCTGATGTTCTTTTGTTCTTTCTTCCTTTTTCTTTTTTCTTCTCCCCCCACTCCTACCCATACAAAACTCCACATCAAGAGATATGAGAATTCAGGTTGAAAAGCAACAAAACAAAACAACACCCCCCCCCCCGAGTTATTCTATATACACAACATATATGCATCAAACCACTGACGGCGTTTTCTGTACTTCTTTTTCCTTTAAACCAAATTGTGTCTCTTTAGTCCGCTCAGGAGAGGGAAAAGGCATTGTGTGAACATAAAAATGCACTTCTGTACCAGAAGTCTGGGAGTTGAACTTGTTTTCCTTAACCAGGAATTTAAGTACTTGACTTTGCATTTGTGCTTTGTACGTATAAGGTAGTTTATATTTGACTTTATGGAAATACAGCACCTTCCTTTGTATAATTAGAGTTGCACTCACTTACAAAAGTCAAATAAATGGTGCAAAAGATTAATTACATCCGGAAAAACAGAGCAAGACACATGGAACCAAATACACAGTTGTATTATTGGGCCAAGAAATTCCAATAAAAATTTAAATTCGATGAGGAATACAATGAACCCCACAACAAATGTAAACTTTAACGTAGAGGAGTTATATGAATTTGGACAATGCCACATTGCACTGAGCCAGATGACCATGGATGATTATATATGGTGATAGTATCAAATATACATATTTGATGTCATTACCATTTAGGTATTAAAAGTTCTATTGGGAAGTCCATACCGCATTGACCGCAATGAGGTTTAAAGAGGGGAAGTACTAATAAAATGGTCAAATAAAATCATAATGTAGAACAGCTTGCAATATCTTTATTTACCACAGAATTTCACAGAGTTTCCCGGGAATTCACTTTACATAGACAAAGATCTTTTATTATTGTTGTTGTTTGTTGTTATTATTCTTCTAGATCCGGGAAAAAATGCATTACGAAATGTATTTACAAACCACTTAGAGACAGTTATTGCAAATATATTCTTGTCCATACACCCCTCCCTCCCCCCAACCCCCCAAAAATGTAAAAGTGGGACTGCCTAGAATATATATATATATATCCTATATAGATTGTATTGAAAATGAACCCATTCTTGCTGCAACGGAAGAGAATATTTAAATTAGGTTTCGACAACAGTTCTTGGCATGGATAGCAGGAGAACACAAATGATCGCTGTGGATACGCACAGTCCTATGTATATGTGTGCATGCACACACACACACACACACACACACATTCCCTCCCAAATCAAGGTATCTGAATTAACCATAGAGGGAGGTTTTGGCCGCGTCTGTGATAGCACATGTTAACTGCATATTGAAATCATCACCATGATAATTATAACACAGCACTGCGATTTATTCAAATAGACAAGGATGACTAAATGAAAAAAAAAATCCCAGTTGTTCAGACAAAACGTTAAATAAAAAGTCCATGGTTTTCAAGTCCTTTAAACGTTTAGATATCTGAACTCCTTGCGTTACTTAGAACTGTTCCATACATACAAATATAAGTAACGAAAAGGCTTAAACTTTGAGGTTGCTTGTAGACTCAGACCACAACCCATGCTTTCAGAGTTCCTTCTTAATACAGATCTACTTCACCAGCAGAGAGGATTGGAAAAAGATGTGTTCACAATAAGGGATTTCCAGAAAAATACTGCAGGCGGTCTCTGCTTAATTTTTTTTCTTTCATTCTTCTGTTCTGAAACCAAATTTTAACCTGTCGATCAGTGAGATTTAGCATCCTAGACAACTGAAGCCTTTTTTCTTTGTTTATATAGACATTGAAGAAAAATTCTCTCTCTAGCTCTCTGATCTGGAATTTCGAATAGGGACATCTCTTCTTTCTTGTACGGGGAGCACCTTAAAAAAAAACAGAAGGGAATGTAAATACTAAGCAAATGCAACACATAGACTCATCTCTAGATCTGACTCCATATATATGGAGATATATATATATATACATATTTATAGATGCATGGGATAATATATTTCGCCACTGTTATATTTGCCCATTGTTAGTATAATGCAGAGGTGAGGTTATATATGGTTTTAAGGATTGTGTCCTAGTTATGTTCTAAATACACTACCTCTGCACAGGATTTTGTGATAGACATATTTTTAAGCAGAGTTAGGGGTTGTAGGCAGCAATTAATTTAAGCAGGCTTTAAAGAAACTGTAGCTGTTGAAAAACATACGTTCAAGCTGCAAATCTGTTATTTGTATAGAAACAGCATGAGCAATGTTGGAACTGTTGGAACTAGACATTATGTTCCGCATAAGTTTTTGATTAACTTCAGTACCAGCATCCACACACACCAAAATAATCAAAGTAAAATAGAATTTAGCCTCTGAGCAAGAAAAGGGATGCATTGTTTTCATCATGAAACCAAATAGCAAAAGGGGAGAGAGAAAAAAATCTCACCGTGATCGCTAAGTTTAAAAGTTGCTTGGCTTCAGAATTTAAAATACGCCTCTAAGTTTTCTTAGAAATGTAGTGATTTTTTTTATCTGACCTTAATGACAAAAGACAGAAATTCCACTAGGCTTTGCGAAGAAGCAATGCAATTAAAAAATAAATAAAATAGAGACTCAGGATTTAATTAAAATGTTGCACATTTTGCATTTAGCTCCACACCCCCTTAACAAAAGAGAGAGAGAAAAGAAAGACCCAGCATATACTTTTAATTTTAAAAAAATCACTCTACATGCATCTTAGTGCCTAAAAGCAAGCACAGGAAGCTACAGCAGTGTTCTGCCCAATTGGCTTTTACCCTCAGCAACCGGGACCAAATCCTTTTAAAATGCTCATGTAAGTTCATGATCAAAGTTAATATTTGCCACGATGGTGTGCTTTCAAAATTTCACAGACTCTAAGCTACTGTGTCTGCGCCTAACATCTCCATTTTTTCAAAGAGCTTTCCCATCGTAAAAATTCTTCTCGTTGGAAGAAAGAGCTTTGTAGGTTATAATAAAATCCTTTGAATGCTTATAAAACTCCACATAAAATTTGACCGACAAAACACCGGGCTAGTCCCTTAACCTTTCCATTTACTGCTCTACCTACTCGAGTTGCTGTTTTTGCTTCCTTCCTTGTTGACAGAAGAAGACGAGGCTGAAGACCCTGGATTTGTGTTTTCCTCTTCGTCTTCCGGGTCTATGCCTTGCTCTCCGCGGGATGATAGTGCACTGGGCTGGGAGTCGGATTCCAGTTTGCTCTCGCTTTTCTGCAGACAGTTCTCAGGCGGGTTCTCTGTCCCGCAGTAGGCATTTTCGAAGAACCGATCAAAGCCCTGGGGCAGGACACTGTTTTTGTTCATGCTGGAGTAGAATCCCGTAGATGCAGGATGGTTAGAGCTGGGATGGTGGTGGCTGTACACGCTTTCGTTTTTCATTAGCATTTCGGTCATGGTGGAAGGCGGGATACACTCTCTATGCATCAGATCTTCCGCGGAATAACACGAGGCGTAATTGCTTCTATGGTGCCATTTACTAGAGGGGTCTAGACCATAGGAGACCTCTCGAACTGGCTGCACTTGCGAGAGGTTAGTGGAATAAGGGTAGGAGATTTGGCGAGAGGGGGCCTGTGGCAAGAAAGATGACACAGTTGAAAATTCTGGGACGTAATAGGTGCAGCTAGGGAGGTAGAGATTGGAAGCGCAACCTGCTCTGTCTCCAAAGTCAGCACTCCTCTCTTTACGCGATTGAGAACAGAAGTTTCCTAGATTCACTGAGTTAAACATCTTTCTCCTTTTCTTGCTCTATAGATAGATGTTTTGGATCCGATGTGCAGAGGGGGAAAAATTTGGGAAGGCGAGATGACGCGCTATCCGTCTTAGTCGCTCTAAGGAACACGTGATCCAAAGTAGATATTGTCATATATCAGTTTGGAGCACTTAGATGTGTAGGAGTGGTTCACTTAGGTAAGATCTCAGAGGTTCAAACGATTGGTTTTCAAACACCGCAGAAACATTATGAAAATCAATTGCAGCTTTGTATTCATTTTCTTTAAGGCACACCCCTTGTAAGCATTCAAAGCAGAGGGCAAATACAAGGGATGGCTTGTGAAGTTTTTTGTTTTTTTTTCCTTCCCGGTTTGGATTCTGCTTTCTATTTTTCACGAGGATTCGGATATGGGGTGGGGGCGTTGGGAGGGAGTGGGAGCTGAGGGAGGGTCTTAGAGATATTTTAACTGTATTTTTCCACGGTTTTTTTCTTTTCTTTTCTTTTCTTTCCATGCTAGTCACATTTTAGATGTGACAATGTAAAGTCTTTAAGTAAGCTCAATAAAAAGCCCAGGGAATGCGCTGAAGATTCATAAGTAAGTTTTCAAACATTTCTCAAAATCTTGCTACAGTGGGGCATACACATATCTCTGTGCCATAGGGCTTTTAAAATTATAGTTGAATATATAATTTGGGAGGGAAGGGGGGAAGTGGCTAATTAGCAAGCTTCTAACATTAGCTAATTACATTGTTCTATCTATGTGCATCCCAACTGTACATAAACCAACGTGGCATATACTGCAGAGAATATACTCTTTAAGCAATACCAGTGTGTGTAAAGTTTCAAACTTTAAAGTTACCTGAGACTAAAACTGAGCCATTTCAAGGCTGACTTAATGACTTTTGATATCGAATTAGTAATATATCAGGGAATAGAGCAAATGAATTAAGTCAGTGCCTAATAAATATTCGAAAACCTCCTTTAATGTTTTGTTAAATATTTATTATGTAAGAGTGGCATATTAAATATTTAATGCAAGTGTTTATTGTCAATCAATGAATGTAAGTACAGAATTACTAGCATCCTTTATTCCTCCAACTGAATTAAAAAAGAGAGATTCTTATTAAAGTCATTTGTCTTGAATTTTGTGCCCCAAGAGCTTCATGCTTGTCTATATTTTCCAGTGTTTTGAAATGGAATAAATATTTGTGCTATAAAGTGCTATCAGACATTTTGCGAGTTTTTCAACCAATTGTCTGTCTAAATGTTCTTCTTTAAATAATATGGAAAGGGATACCTGTAGGACTTACAGAGAATATTGAGTGATACTGTGGGTTGCTAATATTTCCAAGATGTATCTGCTTAAAACTCTTCTAGCACCAAACTATCCTGTGACCACTACTCTGATTGTGCACTACTCGTTCTTTTCACCTAGGTTGCAAATAATTTGTCTGGGGACTGCGATGAAAAATTATGTTAATCGTATTTCTATTTCAAATGCAGAAATGTTTGTGTTTTCCACTATCTGTGAAAATAATGCAGTCCCTTGTGTCACCCCTTCCCTTCTTTTAATTACAGGACACCACCTGGTTAATTTTCTTTATTTCCTCTTTTGCTATTGTTCAGTTAAAGGAAGAATAAATAAAAATTCAGCTGTTTACATAGAGGTCCCCCTCCCCCAACTAAACTCCATCGTGGGATCTCTTTGGAGACAGGTTAAATACCTCCTAACAAAACTAATACACCATCACAGAGTAAAATGTCTTTATTAGTGATATCTTGTCAAAGAGTGTTGCAGTAAATTGGAACAACAACAAGAAATAACCAAAGCAGAGACACATGAGCTATCAGTAAACAATATTGTTAGGAAGGAGAAGAGTAGACATGATTTTTCTGCGTGTTTTTGTTTGGCTAAGCATTTCATCTTGAAAACTATCAACAACTCCATCCAAGTAATAATAAATTACAACACAAGAAACGCAAGATATAAATTGTACAGCTCGGAGTCATTTAATCCATTTAATATTTTTATTCTCAATTTTCATTTTCGCTGGTCTAATTTTTTTTCTTTCCATTTTAGTCAGCAGGTAGGTTCATTTCGACGCAATATTAACAGAAAGTGAAAAGACCAAGTACTTCTTCCACCATCTCCTAGAAGGAAGCGGACGCTGATAAAAAAAAAAACAATAATAGAAAAGCATAATGACATTAATAAGCAACATGCTTTTGAAAATTCATTTTAATTACAGGAAATAGATTGGTAGGTCTGTGTCTTGCAGCGGGGGCTAAGATCTGAGCACTTAAGAAACAAAGAAAAAATACATTGGGCACTGCAGTGTAGCTTTCAAAACTATAGCACATTGCAATATGTCTCGATTTCAGTTGCTGTATTATGGATCCCTTGATGGCTTCTTATGCTAAGAATACATACTCTTCCTTATTTAAACAATGTTGCCAGTCATAATGCAACAGAGCCTTTTTTTTTTTTTACACATATTTGAATTTTTCTCAAGGTTGGTGTTTTTGTATCCAAAAATCTTCAAAAAACTCTTTTTATAAGTGATCTCGGGATGTGTGTGTATATATATATATATAAATAGGTCTATAATCTCAGAATGAGATGTATTTTTTTCTCTAATGCACCCTTAGCTGATAAATACAAAGTAAAGAACTCATGAGGTCGAGATATGTGTCTTGGTTTTGTAATCTGCCCCCATTTTATGTCTTAGGTGTCATTTTGGGCAAAACTTTTAATTAAAGTGTCAGTGATCTTTTTATGGACCAATATTAATACTAAGTACAAACTAATAATGTTAAGCTATTGTTTATGAGTGCAATTATTTTTCTTCCAATTCCCTCCTCTTTGCAACCTGCATGGGGCAGAATCGAACGTTGAAATGGAAAAGTAAAAATACAGATTTCATCTTCGGGGTTTAGACATTACGTTTAGAGATTATTTCTTCTCCATTTTATTTGAATTAAAAGAAGACATTAGTGGGCTTGGGGGGGAGAAAGAGAGAGAAAAAGTCCTAAGTGTCGTCGCTAAAACGTATGTGTGGTATAACACATGAGCTCCTTCCTATAGGTGTGTGAATAATTTATTGCTCTTAGTAGGTAAATATCTCTAAAACCAGTCCTGTTGCCATTTTGTTTTTTAAACCCAGTTTAAAGGGCAGGATTTGCCGGCTTCCTGCAAGGAAACACAGAAGAGACAGCTGTGGAGTCATAGCACTTGAATTTGACCACCAAAGTGACTACCATAAAAGCCAGAATGAAGACTGCAGACTCGCATTCCTTCTGGTTCCCTTAAAAAAAAAAGTCAAATGAGTTTAAGGGTAATCAACTGTAGGGACCCTGAACTTTAATCGAGTTCATTTCACAACCAAGTCTGCAATAAAATAAAATAAAATAAAATAAACATACAGATAACCTAAGGGGTGGGGGAGGAGAGGAAATACGTTAATTTTTCTAAGGGAAGTTGCTCGAATACTATCTTGAGGTTACAATGAACTGAACTGCCTCCTTAGAGGCAATATTGGTAGTGTATTTTGTTTCCTCACATCAGCATAGTAAAGGAAAACGCAGCAGAGAGCGCGAAGCGTTCACCTCCTTTTCCCTAGCTAGCGGGCTATTTGTTGCAGACAAGCATCTAAATGCAATTCGATTCCATTGCAAGAATTAAGTGTTTAAAAACCCAACACATTTTGCCTTGACTGACTACTAATTTTCCTGACATAAAGACTACACTTGCACATTTAACAGTGCTTTCAACAGGCAAATAGGCATTTCACAAGACTTCTAAGTTGTGCTCTTTGTTGCTAAAATGAACTTTAAGTAAACTCCGGGTAGTTTTGACTGAACGAGCCAAACCTAAGAACTGTAGCGAAATAAAACTTTTTGGTTGTGAAAGTTGCTTAGTTTATAGATATAAACTTCTTAAGTCATATTTTGATTTAGGATAACCCAGTACTTGAGCTATTCTCAATAAACCATCCATTTTTTCCACTGGGAAATTCTGATTTTCCTTTCCCTCCTCCCCCAAAATTAATTTATTTTATGCAGTGTAAAATCGTATCAATATTCCAGTTATCACTGGATAAAACTTTTCTGCACTTGTCATCATAAAGAGCTCTTTGTTGGAGTCATGGGGTATGGAATCCACTGACTGGAAAAGAGAAAATAAAATATTATTTATACTGGTTTGACTTACCATTTTAGCCATAGCCACTTACTGCAGCATTCCAAGCGTTTAAAAGGAATTGTGATCTCAAGCTATTTGATGCATTATTTATACATTGCATCTTTACCTAGTACAGGCGGCTGATCACAATTTACTTTGGCTCACGGATTTGGGAAAGTAGCATTTTCAGAATTGTATGCATTCCCGATCTGTCTGCAAATGCATTAAAAGTGAGTGTAAATCATTTTGTTGGTCGATGTATCTTCAGGCAGCTTCATAGATATGTGATTTGTTTATGCTAAATAAGCTCAGACTTCTGATGCCTAATGGCTTTGGCCTGTCAGATGTTCTAAAGCTGATTCCTCCCTCCCGCTCCCCCAATACAGTACTACAATTACTTCCTAAAAACAAGACTCATAGACTTAAAAAAAAAGTGTACAAATCCACGCCAGTAAACAGATTACTATAGACCGCATGTGTCTCCAGGAAATCTAAAGCTTGAGACAATAGCTACAAGTGGGAAGCTCTTGGAAAATATTATTGTCCCCAAATGGCAAAGATAAATTTAATTGGATATAAGCCAGCCTACTAAAGAAGACTATATAAGCTGTGAACAATTCAAAGGGAAAAATGACTTAGATCTCTGTAGACCTGAGCTGCAAGTTCAAAATCATGTGGACTCAATAAAGATAAAAGCAGATAAACTATGCTTCCTAACCACAGGCAAAGCAGATATTGTATGGTAGAAATGTGGTAGGGGTGTCAGATTCATATAGAAAGGACTCCAACGAGGCCCAAAGAATAGTTCATCTTGTGCAGTAATTAAGTAATATACCTAACACTCATGGTGTGGTGCATACTTTGTATTTTTTTTTCCAGAAATCCAATTCAATGCATGTTGCCTTCCTTGGGTGCTAAGAAGCATTGAGCTATGTTGACTCTGTAGGATTCAGTGATGAAAATATTCTTCTCCCCTGCAGAACTAAATTTCCCCGACGGCTACAAATGCATATAACATATACTGGCTTAATGAATTTCAGTGAAACTTCACAATAGGCTAAAGTCTTTCATATTCTCGTTGGAAAATACAGTCGTCATGAGGCTCTGAAAACGCAAATACCGCCGTTAACCAACACAATTCCCCTCCCTCCCCCCACAAAAAAACCTGCTAAAAATTACCTGCGTAAATAAAAATAAAGATATATAAAATACAGACATAGACACTCCAGAAATGGTTAATTTCCCAAATGATCCATGTTGGTAACTTTGAAATGTACTTAACTTCCTAAAAAAATCGGATAATGTGATACAGAAAATTTGAATTCTGCTGGTATCTCATTTTCTTAGTAAAATACCACATTATGGATAATAGAGAATTAAAGGTGCGGCGGATAATCCGCAAGAATGCTCTAGTAAAAACGTCCACACACGAGCATGAGTGGTATTTAATCAATGGGTTTATAGGAAATCATTTTTTTAAAAATCCATTTTTATATGTTGGTTCCTGCATATCTTTCACTACAGCTAGTACGGAGATATATTTCTCTCAGGCTACCATTGATCAAAGTAGAATCTCAACATTTTATGGGATAGACTTCAATAGTTCTCAGTCTACATCAGCGTCGGCACTGAAACCTTACTTCAAAAAAAACCACATTTATCAGAATAAAATGAAATAAAATCTTTGGGCTAGCTCTGTGGTGACATTTATTCCATATATATATATTCAACATATATTCCAGTTATAAAGGATGAGTGTTTCTTGAGAATATTTTTATTGTGGCGTCACATTTCTCTCTCTGTCTCTCTGTATGTGTCTTTCCTTAGATCCAAAACTTGAGTCCGTGTAGAAATATGCATGTTTAGAATATTCAAAGTACTTTATTTATCGCTTATTTTCATCTAGACAGCACAGAGGGATAAATGGAGATATTTAGGAGTACACACGTAAATGCAAACGTAACACAAACTCTGAGCTCTTTCAAAAGTTCATTTTCTTGGTCATTTCAACCATTGCCACTCTTAATAGTTTCTGATGTTCAGCTGAAGCATGATAGATAATAGTCATATCCTTTTTCTCTATGGGGGACAAAGTTTGAGTGCTTTGTTATGGTAACCGACTTAATCCTCTAGGAATATATATATATTTTCAACGTGCTGTGCCCGTATTTCTCACCTAATAATATATGTGACTTTAATACTTCATGTTCAAGTAATACTCGAGAGAAGGTAAATTATGGATACAAAACTGGTAGACAAAAGACACATATCTTTTCTCTTCACTCTACCACATATGTGGGTTGTATAAATGATCTATCTGTCTATCTACACACACAACACACACAAACACATGTATAACTATACAAAAAGTTGTATACTCTTATATCTAATTATCTACAGCTAAGTATTTATCTCCCTATATATACATACACAAATATTTTAGAGGCATATCTTATAATTATCTATTATATAGACACATACACATATAAACACATAAGCATACATAGCATGCCTATCTATCTATCTATCTATCTATCTATCTATCTATCTATCTATACAAGTGATATGTATAGCATAGCGATATTGATGATGAGAGCGCTCATTCTTCGATGGACATTATTAAGTTTTTTATCCTACCTTATGCTTTAAGAGCTGAGTATTGGGCATATTTTTACTAGAAGTGTAACGTCTAAGGCATGAGAGGCCAGAAAAAAACGGGGATCACAGAAAAATAGTTCATGGGCTGGTATCCTGGGGAGTATCGCTGAGTCCTCTTGGAAGCTCAGAGTATTAAATATATGAACATATTTCCCACTCTTGTTGAGTCTCCCTTTTGCAAAATACAGCTGAGGAGAAGCAACCCGCTGTCGCCGGTAACCTCCAAGACACACAAGCCCAAAGTAAACAATATACTATAGTGAGTTCTGGAAAACAAGAACTGTATATAAAGCTGGAGATGCACATCTGGCATTGGTCTGAAAATGCAGACACACATTGCATAGATTAAGTGGCTTTTGAAACTGTCATTGCGAGATCTATTCATTTATCTAATGGACTAGAGCCTGCTAGCATTTTTCCCCCCATCAAAGGTTTATTTACAAAAAAAGAAAAAATGTCTGAGGGATCTTTCCACATTTCTGTGAATGAATCCCTTTGAGTTCCAAACATCTCTTGGCCTGAATTCCCAGCCACTCTAGCTAAAAGGAAGATAGGAAATCAAAGTTTGGAAGTCTGGGTTTCTCTTGGCTAACTTAAGATGTTGACGATATCGCTTGTAAATAAGTACAATGGGCTCTATCAATATTTTCTTTCAAGGATAAGCTCCTTGTCTCTGAGTCCTGCCATTTTTCATAGAACACTGTATGGGTCATACTTTTTTTTTAAAGGGGAAATGTACTCAGTTTTGCACACACTGAAAACAGCTCCGGATGGAGGGGGGGGGGAGAGAATATAATTTTGAGAACTAGAAGATCCATGGAAGACTTACCGACTTTATTTAACGATGATCGCATTTTGCTCACCGCTAACGTTAAGGGTCTGGGATGTAACCTCTATGTTAAATATGGAAAATGCACCTTTTCAGCCTCGTTATGTACAGGCCCCCTAACTATAACAAGCTAAATTTGCAGCACAACCAGCTGCTGGGGTCAGGCAAATGCTGCATTACACTAAACTTTTTTTTAAGTGTCCCCATTTCTAGGTTTTCTTTTGCCTGAGTTCGAACTATTGTCTACGAACTCGGTAGATTCCCACCCTCCTCCCCTATTTAATGATTATTACATGTTAAAACATTTTTTTTTGTTTGGCTATTTTTGAGGCAAGAAATTCTTAGCCACCCCACCCCACCGCCCTTCTCCTTACCGAGTGAACTTCACTGTGTTCTGGAGAAAATGGTCATGTTCAGAGACATTAAAGCCTAATTGGACTTTTCTTTATGACGTTTAATTTCCTCCATGGAAGAAGTGTTTGGATCTTGCTGGGGGGTAGAGAGAGAGAGAGAGAGAGAGAGAGAGAGAGAGAGACCTTGTTTGAAGTCTATAATCCAAGGGTGGGGGGGGAACAGAAGGGGGCGAGAGTCCAAACCAGCGATCGTCATGAAGAAGTCTGGACGCATTCCCACAGTCTTTCCCCCATCTTCATCTTCATCCGCGCCTTAAAGACACCCCTCCCCCACACCCCACAAAATTAAAGGGGGGTCTTTTTTAAAGAAAGCAACATGTTTACCAGCACAAGAAATGCCATTGCCATTTAGCCGTGTTCTGACAAAGACACGAAAATGGAGGACCGCTGTATGCCATATAAGGTAGGATGCTAACTTGACCTTCACTTTGTAATGGCGCCCCCCCGCCCGCCCAGACAGACAGTTGTAAACAGAAGTCATCCGACAAAAAGATTAGCACCGAGCAGGAAAGCCCTCGCAGAACAGCTAAAAGTTCTTTGCTGATATTTCCCAGCAGCAAACGGGGTGCAATATTCTCTAGCTTCAACAAGAGGGGGACAAAGGAGGGGGGAAATAAAAAACGTCTGTTCTGCGTTTGGAAAGCCAACAAAAGGTTCTTCATATAGACTAAAGGCAAACTCTCCAGCATGTCTATGCTCATTAGTGATTTGTTTACAAATCCGGCTTCACGCGGTAAGGTACCGCAAATTCGCCCTCTATCCTCCCCCTGTCTTTCTTTCTCTTTCTTTCTTTAAACAGAAAAGCCAAGTTTGATTCCAGTATGTCGTATTTTTAGGTTTCTATATTCCTAGAGAACCCTAACGAACTTTTTAACTTAATTCAAACCTATGTCTGACTGGGAGAAGGTACTGCATGTAGAATATTTTTAAGAGGTGGAAAGAGGCATGTAGGTTAGTTCTTGACCCTCTTTTTTTTGCCAGTCCGAATCAGAAAAAAAAGAAAGAAAGAAAGAAACCAACCAACCAACCAAAAAAAAAAAAACCCAAAAAACCCAAAACAAAACCCAGAATATTTCATTTTATTTGGAAGATACTACAAAATGTTATCGAGACTAAATTCCTCTTAGTTTTTTAAATAATCGGTTGGGTTTATTTTAGTCAAGAAAACACTGGCCCGAATTATTTTTTTTAGAATTTGAGAAAATACAGGTTCTGGTCTTTATGATTAAACATCCAAATATCTCAGAAATAACGTATATCTCCATATGTGTACGTATATATATATGTGTGTGTGTGTGTGACTATCTTTGTGTGTGAGAGAAAGAAATGCCTGCTTTATCTCACTCACAATCGCTGTGTAAAGAGATAATTTCTCTTTCTCTCTCTCTCTCTCTCTCTCACACACACACACGGTCAGTTATAAATACCTAATGCAATCCTTGTTTTGGGAGGGCACATGAAATAATAAATGGTGTATTTTTAGAGCTTACTTACCTATATGGGTAGAATTTTTCAAACTTGAGACACTAGGCACTTAAGGTACCTAAGTGATTTGATTTTCTTAGTTCCCATTGACTTAAATGAGCACTACTCGGAGTTTAGGAGCTCGGAAAATAAGACACTTCAGTAGGTGCCTAAGTCTTGATTTAGATGGCTAATGCTAGGAAGCCAAGTTTGAAACATATACACACTCACACATAGCTGGATATGTATGTGCAAAGTATATGTATATTTACCCTTGCATTAATACCCACCGTATCCCCTATATATATCCGTGTGCACATAAATGCTTGAAGGACAGATACATAAATATTTAAAATAAACATACACACCATACATATGCAGACATTGTAGATATACAGCTACATGTGCATTCTATATATTCAGATATTATATGCGTTTATATACACACACATTTAGAAACACATGACGTATTTACATACTTGTGTGTTTATAAGATCTTATTTTATATGAAAGAACTAAGCTCCAAGTCTATATACCACGTGTCAAAGATATATCGGAGAAAGAATAGTTCTTCTTTGTATGGATTAGAAAACAGTTTGATCAAATAAATGTTCTTCTGCAATACTTTTTTTAACTGGATCTGCAGTCTGTGGGACATTGCTCTTTGTTACCTTTGGATTCGAACTGTTTTTCCGCACCTAATTTTGAAATGATTTCCTTTAGCAGAGATTCGTATCACCTCATAATAGTTTAATAGTTAATCATAAAAATAAAATGAATTTCCACACACCCTATAATTATCAACATATCTCAGTTAAGCATGTACATTTGAGAAGGTAAATAGGCGTATTGGCACAAAATACTATTATTAACACTATTTCATTTTCTAGTAAGAAGTTTAGTTTTGGCTATGGTTAATATAATGAGCTATCCAGATAGCTTATATGTGGTAATGCATTGCCAACTCAGTTATACAATTAAAAACAAAACTCTTTAAAGGGGACAATAGGATTTTCAACAAATGCTCTGTTATTCCACCTAGACATAAATAAAACTTAAAAGATGATTTATTTTGACTGAGGACGGAAAATAAGATTTCTGCCTTTTCCTAGCACAATAAAAACTTAGCTCCAAAAAAACCATTTAAATTCCTAGAGTTCCAAAAGCATGAAAGATGCTTTATTTCCAAAAAATAGTCATTTTTATATTAAAAGTAATCAGATCATAAAATCTTTTTCTCCCAACAGTGAAAAGAAGGCTGGTTAAAAAAGGGATTTATTCGGAAAGGTTCAGATTTTGATGGTTCATTTCTTATTCAGAATAAAAATAAAGTTATTTAATGAAGCCAGGTTTTAAAAAAAGAACTTTACAGAGAGCTACAAAGATTCATCCAGTAGAAAACCCTCAAAAACCCTCCTGCAAGGAATACAAATCTACTGATCTTTCTATCATTCTTATCCTTTTCATCTTTATTATCACTCTTGTTAACAACACCAGTGAGACTGGATACATATATCTCGTTTAAATTCAGTCATCCATGGAGGCATTGTAGTTTGTAGCTACAGATATAGTAATTAATTTATTCTTTCAACAGTAAAATATTGCTTTGTCTGCTTGGTACCTACAAAGTAATAAAATAAAATATTTTCCCCCCTGCAGTTCATTAGGCTTTACCTATAAGTTTCTATTTGAAATGATTTGCTTAAAACTAATTACTTGCAGTGCATTTCATTTTCCTCTCCAAGGATATGGAAAGGTTCGGAGGAGAGTCGGTGAGATATGTGGGTAAACACTGCTAATTATTCCCACTCTATCTTTATTTTATATTTATGGACCCATCCCCATAAACAAAAGACATCCTTTAGTATTAATTCATTGGCATATTAATGATAACGGAGCTTGTTACTTAAAATAGTCCCTATTAATATGAAGAGGGACGGTGTAAAGAGATAATATATCATGAAAATATTTAAAGTATTGGCACTCAGGGTCACTGTTAGCCCAGGCACACTGGAAAAAGGGTGGAGCATAAAAAGAATTTAATAAGAGAAATAATAACAGTCCCCGAAACAGTATCCCTTCAAAATAAATATGTCCTGATGATATGCTTAAATTAATTAACAGCCTCTTAACAATAGCAGCGTAGGAAAATCTTAATTCATTTACATGCCTGGACACAAACATCTCTAAAATGTTGGAAGGGAGCCCAGAACATTATTTTTGTACGCAGTGTTATGAGCTGAATATCTATTCATGTGTTTATGTGTGGGCCAGGGGGGCTGGAACAACTTGTATAGCGGGGGTGCTGAGAACCATTGAACCAAACTGCAAACCCTAGAAACCACTTCAAGCCGGGGCGGGGGCGGCAGCACTCCCGGCACCCCTAGTTCCAGCACCTATTGTGTGGGCCTGCATTAAATGGAGGCTTAGGAAGGTAGCGATGCATCAATTGTCCCTATCTGGGCTGTAAAATATCACAGTAATATCACGACTGGTACTGCCTTACCTGCTGCAAAATCAGGGCTATGGCGTACCGCAATAAATATCAATGAAGTACAAATAGTGGAGTGAACTGTGTGATCTCTCCACGTGGCAAAAATGGAAAGTCTATCTTATTTTTTGAGTGTATTGCCAGACCCCAGGGTTCCCCCCACCAAAAAATACCAGAGGAGCATGGGAATGTTTGGCTCTGGCTGCAGAAATTGACTAGGAGGAAGGCAAACGCCATCCATGAGACAGATATGCCACAGATTCTACCTTACGTCCATGACCAAGGCTCGCTGACCCCCCCCAGGCGATAGCCCATTTATCAAAATGG
The DNA here is from genome assembly GCF_027887155.1 of Malaclemys terrapin pileata. NCBI lineage: Eukaryota > Metazoa > Chordata > Testudines > Emydidae > Malaclemys > Malaclemys terrapin. The sequence continues at coordinate 7,458,657 of NC_071527.1, read as the reverse complement.
AAAGACATCCCATGCGTCTGGGTAGTACGAGATACAATATTTCAGATGTCTTATCCACTTCAAAGTAGCAGTGGTTGTGAATGCTCCGGACACACCATTGGGAAATTTATTTAAAAGGCTAAGCGTACAGCAAGCCAGACTGTATATATATATTTTCCAGCAGCGGTGGTAGTGTAGTTTGTATATTTGTTTATTTATGTAGGCGGGGTGCCAATTAATAAAACAAAATCAAATAATGAACTTGTGCGTCTACGGTGTATCTGTTCTGCATGCATGTTTTATTTCCCCAGCACGTGTAATTCTGATTAGTTTGCCTTATACATCTAACAGTGCTCTTATAATTTTGTCTTAGAACAAAAATAATGTAAGACAAAGGGAAACTGATAATGATGTTACGTTTCCAATGAGGCTTCTAGGCATCCAGAAATAAGGATTAAGCTATTCTGTAGAGGTGCAAATATACCTTTCCTTCACTTTCTTTAACACTTCTTAGCACTATATGTTCAAAGCCATTTCTTAGGAGTTCCATCTCATTTTATTCTGCGCGTGGGTCTTGTGAATAATCCTTTATTGCTTTGATGTAAGTCTGAGTGAAAAAATATATAATAAACAATTGAAATTGGACATATCTTCGGCACAACAATTAAAATAGCATATATATATATATATTATAACTTCAAATCCTCTTCACGTGCATATTTTGCATACTATCTTCCCCACATCGTATATAGGCTGAAAATATTTGACCGTGAATGCGCCTCATTTGAACCTACACAGAAGAATTGTGCAGTATCTGTATTATTGAAATATAGCATATAAGTTTTTTATTAGAAGTTGAATTATTCTTTGCAGTTAAAGAGACGAGGAATTTTCCCTTTCATAATGAATTCATTTTAAAGCAATAGCTGTGAAATACATCCCTGAATAAAAAAATAAAAAAATAAAAGAAGAAGAAGAAGAAGAAGGCTAGAAATAATACAGAATTTTACGGCGAAGGAATAATTTGTCCTATACGATCACCGGTAATAAATACGTTTTATCTATTTTGGTGAATATTTAAATCTTTTGAAACCCAACTATTCCTTCTCAAGATGAACCGAATCATAATTTTCTATATAATTTGTGCCACTATATACAATTCAGACCTGTTGGCCATAACCCACATTCCTTCTCATTTCTTTGGGAGAATGTATATACACACACACACACACACCGTGGGTTTTTTTTTGAGGGGGGGGAGGGTTGCTCTCCTTCTCTGCCAAAGAAATTACCATGCAAGTAGATTATGTATAAAGTGTTTGTATGTACCCAACATACACGAAAACACACGCACACTTCCAAAAACGTCAACAGGAAAGTGTATGTGTTTGTGTTGACATGAACCTCGTATGCCTAAGCATCTATAGAGACCTATATACAGGGCAAATCGTTTGGACTTTTAAAACTAATATTTTTTTTCATACTCATGCTTTCCAAACTCAATCCTTATTCAGGGAAATTTCTTACAGATTTCGTTGGGATGTTTGCAGGATGCACTAAGGATAGCAAGATAGTGCAGGTATATTATAAAATATGAGGGAAAATAATGCCTGATTCTTTTATTTTCCACACATACACCCTTACTCCAGGGCCAAATCAAGCTACCCTAGAGGAAAATAAAGAACCTCCCCCAAAACTCTATAGCTTTTAACATAGCACTGTTACTGGAAGACAAACACACACACACACTCCGCTTATATGTGTCAATATGCACTCTATTAGGAAGTGTGGAAACTGTATTAAACCCAGTACAAGTAATTATTGTTTGCTATGTCCACTGTATTTCCTTCACAGTAAAACTTATTCAAACTGCATCATGCTGCGATTCAATGGGGTGTCTCTCCATTCTGTTCCAAGAGAGGGTAGGCTATGCTAAGCAATCACAGACATAGATTTCGGGGCTGGGAGGGTGGTCAGCAAAGCCAATTCTATACGCTACTATTACCCCCATGGGTGGGTTTCCTACTGGAACTTTTTTTTTGCCGGGGGGGGGGAGAGAAATATCATTTATCGATCTTTTAAAAGGGGTTTTATGCATTTCTCCCACCGCAGCTAAACTTTACCTTTGCTCCGAAGAAAAGAAATGTCTACAAATCCATTAAAGATAAATCTTGGTTTCTAGAGATACACGTAAAATCATAACCTAATGTATTTTAATTAGTCTGATGGTTTTTTTTATTAAATTGCTTTTTTTGCTCAGGTCCTACAGTTATGAAGAAAGCACAATAAGATTAACATTAATAATCATAATAATGGTAATAATAATAATTCCAGGTTCTAAAATATTTCTGCAATATATGTATGACAAATCGTTAAAAAAACGCGTTCAGGGACATATTTATTCTGACGTCTTTTTCCCCCGAAAAAAGACAAAAGAATGCTAATTATTCGATATACAAACAGTCCAGTTTTTTAAAGAAAGCATCCCAGTTCAATCTGCTTTCAATTAATGCTATAGACACAAATATATTTTCATTAAAATACTAATTCTTATACTCCTTATTTCCCCAGGATTTTTCTAATTATATTTAGAGCAATGCACGAAGCGATATTTCTCTCCTTTTACAACGTATTTTACACATTCATTTAATTATTTTTTACGAAAAGATGATCTATAATCCACAGACGGCAGTGCTGGCTAATATATTTTTGTTACTCTTTTATTAACCTTCCTGGTTAATACTAATTTTAATAGTAAGCAGTAAATCACCAACTAGATGTTTGGGTACTTTTATTTATTATCAGAAATCACATAATAATACATTCATTTTTTAATTATTATTGTGAAGCAACTTTTTACATGACTATATAAAGCCAGAACGTGCTATGACAGACATTTGCATAGGCCCTACATATAATAGCTTGAGGTAAAAAACATTACATATGAACTATATTGCAAACGATGCATATTAACAACCGCAATAAACTAGGCTAGAGATACAAGCAGGAAACTGTGCCACATACACAGGGAACTAACACAGAACAAACAGAAGTCTCACCGAATAATATTTTATAGCAGTCTGAAAGAGAATATTGCATATATGTTATATCTTTTAACATTTATAATCACGTGATTTCTTTTTAAAACCATTGAGGGGCGATGAACATCGCCTTTGTAACCAGACACATGTCATGGGGACAATTGTCAAGTATTAAATTCTTGCTGGTGGCTTGTCCAATGTGTTTCATAGTATATAGTGAGTCTTCTCCTTCTGTATAGACAGAAAATGCTCTCCCATGGGCAAAGAATTACAAAAGTGATTTTTGATATTTAAATATAGCCCTGCATTATGACCTGTCACCCTAATTCCTTTCAGTCTCGACAGCCCTCAAAATGCAACCTTTCTCCTAGTCAGTGAATTAACTTGTCCTGGGTTTGTAAGGGACAGAAATGGTGAGCTATTTTTAGTTAATAAATCAAGCAAATATTGATGCATGTGGTGCCTCTGCATTTAGCAAAACTCGAAGGCATCACATTACATATCCCCGGACCAGGGTCCTCAGTTTGATCGAAAATATCCTTTTGCACATAAGATCCATTGCATGTCTTTATATCTCATTTAGTGATAATGCGGTTTTAAAGAGTATCCTGTTCAAATTAAATGTCATAAATGGTCATTACAGGGCTGGGGATATACCCTTTGGGATCCTCGCGTTACCCTTTCACATAGGTAGAATTCCTCCACATTTCGCCCGCTTTTCATTGCACGTAGTATTTATTGCACAGTATTGTATGAGGCTGCGTCTTTCCCTTTAAACTCTTTTTTGTATAAGGTGTGTGTATGCGGGGAGGGGGATAGCTCAGTGGTTTGAGCATTAGCCTGTTAAGCCCAGGGTTGTGAGTTCAATTCTTGAGGGAGCCACTTAGAGATCGGGAGCAAAATCCATACTTGGTCCTGCTAGTGGAGGCAGGGGGCTGGACTCGATGACCTTTCAAGGTCCCTTCCAGTTCTAGGAGATAGGATATCTCCTTTAATTAAAAAAAAAAACGGGTCTTCATCTAAAGGGGTGACATGCAGGGGACAGTGGGGTGAAGGCGCTGGGAGGTGAGTGGAGGGGGAGGCTCTCCTGGATGTTTTTGGCACAGACATGGGAAAAAGAGCTGAAGAAAAGGCCAGCTTTCAAACCGGGAGGCATTTTTAAGGACTAGAATACGTCCTTTGCAGCTCGTAAATAAAGGCATTCTTTGCCACTACTGTTCGGTCATGACCATGAACGCAGAGAACCGGCAGCACGTGGTAATAATTTAGGCTTCCCAGAGAACGTTGCTTTGTAATAAAATTAATCCATCCTATATAAAACGAATGAAGCAAAGCGTGTAGTGGCAAAAATCTAAGCTACAACGTCCCCTTTTATCTTAACCCTGGTAACTGATGTCCACCACCCCCTCTAAATATTGCTTTGCCGGCAGAAGGGTAGGAAATATCTGCCCAGCGCCGCAGCTACATTTCTTTCCAAGTTGGGGACGCTGTACAAGGCTGGTGGAATGCATACATTATGATTAAGCCAATTATTATTTTTCTGCAGTAAATCGGAACACACCTACAGGAAAAAACCACACACAATATTCAGCCAGCCCCTCTGTGAAGGAGGAGCGCAGTAGGCCTATGAGGTATGAACGGTGTGGGGAAGGGGCAAATGACCGGGTCTCCCCCACATTTTTCCTAAATAAAAGGACCGCACCCCCATAAACGTGGAGAGCATCTGAGTTAAGGAAGAACTGCGGGTGATGGAAAATTGAATGTGTCACTAGTCTGGTTCCGAAGGAAACAAATTGATTTTTGTGTTTATCTGTCTACTTGACTAGAAGTCATCCTAAAAAAAAAATAATAATAATAATCAAAACCTGCTCCTTCCTTTCTAAAATAAAAACCAAGCGATGAAGTTAATGTTTAAAGACAGCTCTAGGAAGAAAGTATATTTGGAGTTTGACGCCATGGGTGAACGCCACAAAAGGGTATTTTCTTTTCTGTGCCGCCATCAATAAACACAGTAAAATGGCACAAATACTCCTGCAGCGGAGTTGTGTTTAAGCACACAAAATGACTTGAAGTAGCAGCTAATAAGAATACAATCGGGGCCAGTGCAGAAAACGCACTTGGTTTTGGTTTCAGAGGGAATCTCTGAAAGGCTCAGTTTAATTTGGAAGTAAATTCCATTTTGCGTCGAAGGATTTTCGGTGGAGCTTGTGGCTGGGTGCGTGAGTGCGGGCCTGGACTCATTTTAATACCATCCCATTTATTTTAAGCAAAGCACCATGCAAGAAGCGCCAGGTATCGGAGCTAAGTTCCTAGCTCAGGGACAACCTGCTACACATTGCTATACATTCTTTCCTTCTGTCTTCTTCCTATAGCTACTGACCAATCCCGTTATTTTGTTCGCCGGGAACCCTCGACTTGTAGTGAAAATGGGTCTGGAAATATGTACCACTGGCGAACCGTTCACCCTAAGAATGGGCGGGAGCTGAATGAAGGAGCCATACCACTCCAGAAAATGAACACCCAGCACTAAAACCTCCGTTACCATATAGGACAGTGACTTGGTTCCAAGACTGATCTTTGATGCCGTCTGGAATAGGGACCAACAACAAAGCCAGAGCAGTCTGGGGGCGGGGAGAAATATCGCACACAGCCCAACAAACCTTATTGCTTGGAGGGAAACCAAACCATACCTGTTCGGCTTGTCAATGAAAGGATAGTGGGTCGTACTCAACATCACACTCAGATTACACTCAATGCTGCTGACAATCTTTTAGACCATAGAAACCAACGCTGGCTGACGGGTGGGTTAGGGAGTTGCGCATTCACATCGGGTCTTTCCCAACAGTTCCAGTGTAGGAGATGCATATTCTCATATTCATATATGCTCGCTGATTTTTTTTTTTTTTTAAAGAAAATTATGAGTGATCAGGTAAAGTCCCGGAACCACCAGCTAGGATGAACACTAGAGAGTCTATGAGGTTAACCAACATGGACGCTTTTTGAACTTTAAAAGAAAGAAAGAGCTTGCTCCCTCAGAAGCAGTCTTTTCTTTTTCATGCGTCGGTTCTGGAACCAGATCTTCACCTGCTGATCACTCAGGTTTAATCGGTCTGAGAGCTCCCTCCTTCTTTGGCGGGTAATGAATTCGTTGACCATAAACTCCCCTTCCAGCTCTGCTAGCTGAAGCTTGGAATAGGGTTTTCGCTTTTTCCGGGACCTTGTATGCATCGGGTACCACGGAGCACCTAAGGACGTGTGATTGAAAGGAGAATTTAATACACCTGAAGAAACAAAGTCGGCTTCCAAGATAGGATCTTTCCCCCACTTCCCTGCCCCTCGTCTGCATTCACAGTTTGTAACGCTCACCTCATAGCAACATCAGAGGGCATAAGGCAGAGGTGTCTCACACAAGAGAGATTCATAAATCTTGGTCTGTAATACTTGATAGATCAGACTGATACATAGACACATAGAACTATTTCTTAAAGAAAATTATGAGTGATCAGGTAAAGTCGGCTTCCAAGATAGGATCTTTCCCCCACTTCCCTGCCCCTCGTCTGCATTCACAGTTTGTAACGCTCACCTCATAGCAACATCAGAGGGCATAAGGCAGAGGTGTCTCACACAAGAGAGATTCATAAATCTTGGTCTGTAATACTTGATAGATCAGACTGATACATAGACACATAGAACTATTTTTAAAGAAAATTATGAGTGATCAGGTAGACACATAGAACTATTTCTTACTTAGGGTTGATATATAGCTCTATATATTAGATACAGGTATGTATTTCAGATCGCCCCATAAGTCTACTTATTGGGTGCACGATATTTAACTAATAGTTATTTCTTTTATCTGATTGGTATATTGTATACATCGATGTATTTCTTATATACAAAACTGATACATAGATCTGTGTCTTAGATACGTGAGAGACACATATTGTTAACTTTTGCATACAATACTGATACATGGATCTATATTTTAGTTACAAGCCTGATGAACAGACCTAAATCGCACATGGTTCTACGTTTTGGATACATGGTAGATCAAGAAGCAACCTACGATATGGAAATCAGCTAAACTTTGTTGAAACTGCTTCATTGTAGAAGATTATATGCATAATGGAAGGCATCATTATAGGTATTTTTATGGCGCCTCGATGCCGCGGGGGGTTAGGGGTATTTTATGGCGCCTTCCAAATTTTAAAGGGGAAAAATCAATAAAGAGAAAGCCAACAGGTAGAAATCAGCGTGTTGGGTGTGGTATCCTTTCGCCTGACATGACAACTCCAATGAACCCAGCTCTGCCTTTTTTTAAGCATCACCGTTGTACTTAGCTTTTCAGCTCCCAGGCAGCCACCCCACTGCACACCTTTGCCAAGCCTTAAAACATTTTATACAGAGCGACTGATGCACTCAATCTCAACGAGGATATTCGGGGCTATCTGTGCAATCACTATCTATTTTATGGGATATTTACATGTTTATAGCCTTTTCTTTTAAAAGAAGCAGCACCTAATAAAACATTAGGCATTTGAGTGCTACCCCTAGTGGTCTCTGCACAAATAGACATGCTGATCCCATTGCTAATTCCATGAATTAGATCCACAAGAGTGGACCTCAGCGGAAGAGCCTTACAACGCATCATAAGAATCACAGCTAACAACACACACATATTCCTTTGCTTTGCTTTTCCTTACCACCAGTGGACAGATTGCTTCCTTGGTTGATAGGCGAGACCATTGTGGCTGGTTCGCTGGAAGAGCCCTTATTCCCTTCATTGAGTAAGGATGAGCTGGAGTCTGACTCCAAGGACTGACAAGAAGGGGGATCGTGGGACACAGTCTCAGACGCCGGATAGTCATATTTGCTGAAATTGCCGCTCATTCCATTGGGAATCCCAGGTTCAAGTGGCATCAAAGCATTGTCCCTGACCCTTTCCTCCCTCTTGAGGCTGGCAGTCTCGGAGCAAGCCTCCCTGTAGTAGCATTTGCTCTCCTCCACTCTAGCTAGGTCGCACGCTCTGCTGAAAGAAGGGTTAATGGACACGGGGCTGCTGAGATAGGGCTGTGGGTATCCGTTGCAGGGCTCTGAGGATGCCCAGGGCAAAGAACAAACATTGTCCCTTCTCGGGTAGGAGAGAGACGGCAAGCCAGGCAGCTGTCCTCCGGAAGCTCTGAAATTGGGGAAGTAGAAGGTGTCTCCCGTGTGGATGTTCACCAAAGGTCCCACAAACCCAGGATTAAGGAGATTATGCTCGCCCATTTCCGCGGGCCTGACCAAGAGCTTCTAGTTTATTGCTATCTGACATTAAACATAGTTAAACCTAAAGGTCCACCCCATTGGTCGGAGCGGGGTCACGTGGGCGCCAACTCGCGTTGGAGATAGGTGCCACCCACCCTTGGCAGTCGGAGGCAAAACAAAACATTAAGTTCTGCCTTTCGTTTTTATACGCTTTTTTTTAAAGAAAAAAATAATCATAAAACATTTTATAAAATAAAGCAACGGGTTTAAGCACCGGCCTGAGAAACCCCACGTACTGTAAAAATGTACATAGACATCATATCAAGATATATAAATGACACCCTTCCCCCAGCTGTAGTTAGGGTCCCTCCAACAGTTGGCAAAATTAAGCAATTTTCTCATTAATTAGCCCCTCTATTAAGTAAAACCGTTGAAATTTACAATATCTCCCAATAAATTACTATTAGATATTGTGTCATATAAAGTTTACGGGCTCTTTAAGGAGACGAATGATTGGAACCGCAACAGGGTCATATTTACAGTTGATGGGATGAAAGAGTTTTAACATATTTGCAGCCCCTTAGATATTTTACAGGTTTATCTGGAGCACTAGGAATGTTTCCTGCCCGGCATTCTGTACCGGGGAAAGGCGAGTTCCATCCCTGCTAGGGACAATCCTAAATTCCGGAATTACAAGCCTATAACTTAATCAATCCCCACTCGCTTTTGTTAATGATCCCTGCCGAATAGGCAAGACAAAAGAGGAAAATATCGCTCTTCCTCTGCCTTCATTCCTGTAAAGAAAACTTCTTTACCGACAACTCCCACCGGCGCTCAGTAAATACAGAAATACACGAAAAAAAAAAAAAAAGAAAGAAAGAAAGAAAGAAATCCGGTTCTTAGCCCTCTTATAACGATATGTTGTGTATTCGTGACAACTAGGGTCTTCTTCACTCGGGGATTGCAGAAGAGAGTCGGTTGTAGGAAAATGCTGCTGCCAGGAGATGTAAGACAGACATTCTTGGGGTATCTCAGTGCATAATAAATAGATTCGGAAATAAAGTATTATTTTTAAAGTCCGTTGTAAGGGACCCCGGACCCAGGAAGAGGCAAAGAGAAGACGCTTTAGCGATCGGGAAGGGGTTGGGGTTGTTTTTTTAAAAGAAAAAAAATATATACAGGATTTTTTGATGTCTTTGGAATTTTCCCTGCTAGCAACTTCCAAGCGCAGTGACACCGGAAAACTACCGTAAAATTTCCTGTATAGGTAAAAAAGCTTTTAATGAACTAAAGTGGGAGGTGGTAGAAATGTTAAACACATAGGAGTTGAACGGCAGACCCCGAATTTTTGAGATTCTGTGGAGCACAAAACAAGTGTCTTCTATTTGAGCGGCTACTAGAATACAGAGTCATTTCCCCCAGGAAAATATTGGAGCTAAACTGACTTCTCCCAGCTCTGCAGAAAAATGACGTCTTAATCAAACATCGCATTTTCTTTGATAATTGTATTAAATGGTGAGCTCCAAAAATGTTCAAAAACCACCCTACACATGCCATATATACCCATATATATACATGTAATAGGTGAATATGTGTGCCCATATGTAGCCCCTCACATATACATAGTACACACAGTGATACATTCTACTGCTGGGTTTGTTTGATTGGAATGCAAGTTTAGTACATTTTTCAGCTTTCCAGGAATTATTTTCCAGGTATGGCTAAAAAGCTGCTTGACATTTTTCCAAGTACAACGTTCTCGATTGAGAACATATTTTGAACGCTTTGCAACTGTGGAAGGTAATCGTTTATACGATGATGAGCATGTGATCTGGGTAGGTTGCCATATGAATCGGCTGTTTTATTTATTTATTTATTTATTTATTTATTTAAAGAAATATCCTTCTTATTTCTTGTCCTTTTTCCGCGAAATTCGCTATGAGGCGGTGCACGTAAGGAACATGGCTTTGTTCTCATTTAGCCGCCGATGCATCTTCAGTCATCCTCTTATCTCTGATTTGAACATTGTGCGGCAACCCCCAATGCAACGTGTCAAAAAGCAGACTATGGTATCCATACTGGGCTTTACCTCGAATGAATCCAAAACTGCCCGCTAGAATCTCACCTAAGGGAATTTTGTTACTACTGAGATCAGTGCATTCAGAAAAATTATTTGAAACACTCTGTTAACTCTTCGCCGGACTTCCACATTAGGAAATGAGTTAACATATATACAGCGGGAAGCATAAATATATTCCCCAATGGCCTTCATTTCGAAACATGAGCAGATTTCTTCATTATATCATTTTGTAGTTGGAGAGTCAACGTCCCTTTTACAGTTATCAGACAGATCAACAGAAAAGAAATACTTAGCGATTATTTATTAAAGCTGTTGTATTTCGACCATGATCTCTTTCCATGAAAGATACATTTTCAGTTAAAAACTAATGATTAAGCTTTTAAAACTCACTCCGACGGCTGTTGCAAAGCAATGTAATTACATAGTGTAGTGCTCAAAATAAAACATTCTAAATACCAGTTTAATATTTCTTAATTATATTACTAATTTAAGAAAGCGACAATCCATTTTACCAAGTTTATCCGAGTCTTCCCTAAGGACACATTGAAGAATTTTCAGATGAAGCCATGATTATTTTATTTTATTTTATTTCTATAGTCCTTAAAGAAATAACAATATCAGAACTACCCCCCCTCAAAGCGTTCACAAAGTTGTTTTACCTTTAGTGAGAAATCACTAGGCCTTACCTCTTTAAAATCAACCCCACTGCAGGTAGAGACCTAGACACAAATATTTAATAATTTTCACCACGTTTATTTCCCTTCTTCCTCACACAGAAACTCATCCAAGCAAGGAAGTAGAAAAGGTTCACTTTAATATTACGGCACACGTAATATTAACCTAACTAGAAATTAGGAATAGCTACTTTGAGAGAGAGCGAGAGAGAGAGAGAGAGAGAGAGAGAGAGAGACGAAGCAAAGTGAAATCGCACCCAGGCAGTTCAAGGTCACTGTCTAGTGTAGTAAATAGGATCTACATTTTATGCAAATTAATGTCTCGAAAGAGCATCAGTCACTGCAAGTGGAAAGAAGAGGCAGAAAACGCCTTAACTTTTGGTTACACTTCTCTCCTCATGCACAGTCCTCCAAGTTCTCTTATTTATTAATATTTTATTATCCTTGGCAGTTCTCCGATTTCAAACCAGTTCTGTCCTAATGTGTGTACTTTGTGAAATAACATTTCCCTTACACTGCCTTGTTATTTCTTCTCTAAATATTCCACGGGGTTTATCTCAAGTGCGCCCTGCATTTGAATATACTCCTTTGTTTCCCCTGGATCCGTGTTTTAAAAATTAAATATGGCCCCCGTCAAGATATTTACATTTTAAGTTTAAAGAACTAAGCTATATCCCTCACTTTGCCCCAAGAAAGCATAAATAAACTTAATTCACTCGTGGAAATTTTCTATCCCAAAGATATTGCAGTAAATTGCATATTTTATTCTATTTTTAACAAGAGTGAAATAATCTAAAAATGTGACTTTTTGATTAGACATTTCTAGCAATTACTTTCTCTTTCTAGCTGAATTTCTTGCAAAACATGCTGGATGTTTAAGGAGTTAAATATCTTTGGTATTTAACTAATGAAAAGTTAGTTACATGGCCAGAAGAAAGAATTTAAAGAAAAATAAATTAAAAGAGGAATAAAATATGCACTGAATAAGGTAAATCTATAGGACTTTCCTTATTTCAATCCAGTTACATATCATTTAAATTACTGGAATTGGCTATTTCTGATAGGGAAAGTATTTTTACAAAGATAGGATAGTAAAATGGAATACATAGTGGTGAAGGGTGGGGGGGGGATCAAAAGATCGAAGACTGTTCGATGTGTCTGTATAAAAATGTCCAGAGTTAGCTGTCCTTTGATTTAATTTAATATGCAGAATATTTGTGTTTGTTTTGATTTAAAAAATCAAGTTAAACGATTAAGAAAATCTACATAGCTCTTGTCTTCTAAGTGCACTTAATAGTTAAATGCTTATGATGCCACTACATTTTCCCCAACACTGCCAGCAGAGGATATCATTCTCCTGCTGGATTAATGTAAACTGATGCCTACATCCTCTGTAAGGCAACTTCAGAAAAGTTTATTTTGTCCATGACGCTCAACTTTTCTCACAATCACAATTGGCGCTGCATACTGTCATTTCATGGCGTGGACCCTGTACCAACACGCCAGTTAATGTGCTAGGATTCAAGAGAATCTTGATAAATTCTATTTCAGAGCGTGCAGAATGTTTTCAAACATATTTTATGTTCTTTACTCTTCATGTGGGTGGGTTGGTGGGTGGGTGAGGGTTGGTGGAGAAGTTAGGGCTAGAACAGGTTTGTTAAATCTTCCTATGGTGCAGTTGTCATCCAAATGAGTTTGAGATGCCCACGGACAGTAACTTTCATTCAAAGTGCATCATAATAAAGATATTAACTTTTCTATGTATATTTCTTAAAGGCTAATAAACCCATTGGCTTCAAAACCCTTTGTTATTGTGCTGAAACATATACAAGAGACATTTTATATTTCTAAATGAGCAGAAAACAAGAAGTTTGTGATAGATAGATAGATAGATAGATAGATAGATAGATAGATAGATAGATAGATAGATAGATATTAATTACTTTAAAAAGAATTACTTGACAAATACAGAGAGCAATTCCTTTTATTTTCCTCGTTTACTATTAAAAATATCTCAACAAAGACTGGAAAATTTCCATGTTCCAGATATACATTTATCATTATTCAACCCACTGACAATTATATTTACCTCAACATACAACTCAATGATGTGAAACCACATTTTCCCTCAAGACTAGCAATTTATTCTTCAAAAGTGAGTGAGCCAGAACTATGAAAACTGAAAATGGAGGAAAGGGGGGGGGGGAAATAAGGAGCATTTCACTATAAAGACAGTGGTTAAGAAGTTATTCAAACTACTTGATACAAAGGAAAGAAAAGACTAAACTTGTGAAACTTCCTTTTCATGCTTTTATTGTTGGTCATTAGCCCGTCTGTCTAGACTTCAAATGACACCTTTTTTTATCTGTAAACAGAAGCAGGGAATACTTAGAGAACTCTGACTGGTTGCCAGAAGATCAAGGCTGTGGTCTTCTTGATTAATATGTACGAAACTCATGATGTCAAGGTCAAACAGACCGCCTAGTCACGGTCAAGGGTAATCCAGAGCTGACGTCATGGCCTTCTGATCCGAGTTCCTTGATAAATAAATAAAATAATCAAAGATACCTCGGACGTTTGAAATCTGAAAAAAAGAGGCAAGTCTTGAAAGCTGAGAATGTGTGCGTTTGAAAATGTACACCAGAAATGGTTTTAAGGCACAACTTCGCTGATGTTTATCACAGAAAATAGTGAGGGACCTGCGTGTCTTTCTTTCTTTCTTTCTTTCTTTCTTTCTTTCTTTCTTTCTTTCTTTCTTTCTTTCTTTCTTTCTTTCTTTCTTTCTTTCTTTCTTTCTTTCCATTTTTCCATCGCAATCTTCCATACTTAATTACCTTGTAAGAAGGTGACCAGCTGTCCTGATTCACCCATGGTTGTTATTGTTGCAAGAAAAAAAAGGGGTGTGTGTGTGAATTCAAGCCTGTAGGGTCCTGAGGAATGTAAGAGGCACTTAAAAGTTACTTCGTTTTCGTTTTATTAGCCTCCAAAAACCGTCTCCTTAACTCATACGACAAAATTATATAGGAAAAAAATTGCACTCGATTAAATAGTCAATGAAAGGGTTAAAAGGCTTTTCGATCCATGACAGACCACTGGTCTTCTTTGTTGTTAGAAGGACCTGATTCTGATCTTACTTACACCGGTGTAAATCAGGGCTAAGCGCATCAAAGGCAAGAGGGTTACACTAATGTCAAACCAGTGGAGAGTGGTGACAGGCCTACACACGCAATGAGGACTTTGGCCCTATGACTGAGCATCCCCTGGATTACTTCCCGAAGAGCTCTCATCATCAGAATGGGACCCAATACATTTATTCTTTGAAACTTCTGAAGACCCTAGCCCTTAACCGAGCACCTGAAATTTTGTCTGCTTTCAAGAGACTCTGTTCTAAATCCATATTTTTATTTGAAGGGAGTGTGAAAAAAAAGAGGGAAATGAGGGACGCAGCAATTGGAAACACCCAGGGAAATGCTGAACATGATAGGAAAGCATCTATTGTCATAACGTCTTCATTATCCATCGTCCAAACCAATTTTAATTTACATGAGCCAGGCCCTTTGTATGACAATCCCGCACGTTTTCTTTTTTCTTTTGCTTATTATATAGTCTTTATACCCAGTGAGATAGATAGATAGATAGATAGATAGATAGATAGATAGATAGATAGATAGATAGATAGATAGATAGATAGATTTTTCAATCAGAATTAATAGGGACTGAAGCTTTAGGTGAAAAGGACTTTAAGAAGTGGAAAACTTCTCACAGGAATCCCTAAGAACACAAAAAAACAATTAACCAGTCTGGTTAAATATAAATTACAAATCTCTCCCCGAGCCTCATAACTCCAATGAAGGCTATAGAGTTCTACACTTCTTTCCGTGAACAGGTCTGAACCGGCACTGTCTAGGTTGTGTTTTGATAGATCAGCACAAGTATCAGTATCTACATGATATATCAGTATCTATCCGCGCGTACATGCGTCTGAAATGAGTGTGGTTTTATACGACGCACACCCACCCTTAAAGAAAATGCTTTAAAAGATGAATTTGGAAAGTGTGTCCATGTTAAACCCGAAGTCCGAACAGTGCTTAGATACAGACTTCATAACATTTCATCTGCGGCCTAGGTAAATGGAGGTGCATTTTCAATAGGTGTCTATATTAAGATAAGCGAGGGGCATATATATGTATATATATACACAAACACATACAACGGTTGATATCTATCTATCTATCTTCACATTTCCTTCCAAATTATTCCTTCCTATATAAGCAATCACCCTCACGAAAAAAAATCATCAGCATTATATCGGAAATAAATATGGAAAAGCCTATGTAATTACCTGGAATAAACCATTTCAGGAATGGCCGCATGTTTAAGAAAAGTTATCCTCTGTTCGTTCACACACCTGATGGAGGAAGATTTTGAGCGATGAGAATGACCGAATATTTATTTCAACTCAAGAACCCCTATTGGCATTGTTCCATCTCCTCCTTTATAAAATACGGCCAGTGATCACATAAACTCTTGTGGAATGTTCCATGCCTATAAGTATACTTGGAGGTACCTTTAGAAACTTTAAAATATGTGATAGAATTTCAGTATATTGGGTTTCATGAACGCCGTGTATATATGCGTTATTTACTTCGTAATCAGCACATGCATTAAAATAGTGCTCGCGTTATTTTAATACAAGTGCTGATATATATAAATCAGGTATCATGTCTATATCTAGATATGTACATACAGATTCTTTGTATATATACATTCTACATATACACACCCTCGTTCTATTGCTTGTTTCTGGCTTTCATACCCTTTAAATGTAACTATATATACACTAGTTAATATTCATTTAAGCAGAAATAACATTGTTTTAGGTTACATAACTTTTTGTCTTTTCCTTTGACAATTTAACGAGGTAATTAATTTTAATGGATATTAAGGTATATTGTGACCCGCCTATGGAAACAAATTACTGTGCAATATTTTTAAAAAGCTTTCTTCATTTAAAGTAGCTCACTTCTGAAAGTATACAACGTTCCAAGACAGCCTTTTACCTGGCATATTAAACAACGCAGCCAGGCTACGGATTACGATCTTGCCACTTGTTTAGTAACAGTAAGGCAGGGTTTAGATTTTTATCTCTGAACGGGGTTGAGTCAAACTGGTTTAGCAAAAGACACCTTTTGAGCAAAGCATTCTCATAGTGAGTATGTGGAGCTAGGTTACAAGCATTTTCAAAAAATCTTCTCCCCCGCTCCCTGGCACAGGAATACAATTGCTGCCCAAGGAAGAAAATGATCGGAGCCTTTTTCCCTTTCCCCACTTCTGAAACGGCACCCCTTCTACTTGATTTAAGCATATTTTTTCATCCCATTTACCACTACTCCTTTACCCCTTTGAAACAAACTTATATCATATTCCTTCGAGATAAGGCATCAGAACACAATTTCTTATATTCCCATATTCTGGCTTCTAGGTGTTGACTCCTTTAATGCACTTCTGCTCTTCATACACATTTCAAAATGCACCCTTCTGGCAGTTTTCCTATCAGGTTTTAGCCTTGGGGCGTCATTCTTTTCAAGCTGTTTACTTTGGCGTGAGGTTACAATGGTGTAAATCCCAAACTCTCTGATTTTGCCTTGAAAGAGTTAAATAGATACACATATATGTATAAATACCCATAATAACATCTCGGCAGCAATCCATTCTCAAAGCAAAAATGATATTTATTTTAAAGAAATGTGATCTGCATTCAGTACATATCATTTGGACACCACACTATTATATACATATACAAGACATAAAAAATGATCGCTTTTACATATCGAAAGAACACTGTCGATAATGAGCCGATTTACATGGGGGGGGGGGAGCGAGGGGAACAAACCAAACCAGTGTCAATATGGGACACTTTCCAGATTGTCCGCGAAAAAACAGACATTCTAGTTTGATGGCGGAGATATATAAGCCCCAATGAGAACTTACCCTCAAAAATGTATTATATAGCAAGTCACTTTCATTTCCTGGGTGACCTAAATTAGTATTTGTTATTTTTGCAAGTGATACAGAATAATCATAATACTAAAAATATTCTCTTCGCACGATAGCAGCCTTATTTTTAGGGGGTCCCGTGCGGCGAAAGGATATTCAGCTAATGTAACATGACAGGCTTCTGCTATAGGGACGAGGCTCTCCATACATTTGACATCAGTGCGTGAAATAGCCAGAGATATGAAAGGTTGTGCACTGGAGAACTTGCGGGGGGGGAGGGCGGGGCTAGGCGATTATACAGAGTTACAAAATAACATTCAGGTTTCATGTCTTTGAAACATAACAAATCTACATTTGCATTTAATATACTGTACACGGTTAACGTTATCGATGGATGCTCGAGGGCAATTAGATATTCACAGTCGGCGGACAGTAGAAGAGGGCAGAGGAATAAACTAAAAATGCTGTTTATTTCTTTGTTTTGTTTTTAAATAACCAATTGAATCATCAAAGAGTTCGAATGTATGTTATTATTATACAGACGTATCAGATAAATATTCGCATGTGTTTCTTTCTGTCTTTCCCCCCCTACCCCCTCAAACATTTCTTTGTCAGGTAGCGTGAAGGTGAGGTGTCTTAGATTTGCTAACTACCTTTTTCTCTTTGACCCTGCGGTTCTGGAACCAGATAGTGACTTGGCGTTCAGAAAGGTTGGTGGTAGCCGAAATTCTCCTTCGCTTCTCTTTGGTAATGAATTTGCTGGCTGCATACTCCTTTTCTAGTTCTTTCAGTTGGATTTTCGTGTAGGGGACCCTTTTCTTCCGGCCCCTACGGTAGCTGCTCACTTCTGGCTGGAGAGGTACCACATCTGCAAGATGAGACAGATAAAGCAGTTACATAGTTCTACTCCCTGGGACCGGATGGAGGAGAAAGATAGACAGAAAGGGGAAGGAGGACTAACTCACTGAGAAGAATATCAATAGATTATCGTGGAAAAAATGCTGGTATTCCAGGATATATTTTCTAGGTGGGTTTTCACATATAAACAAGGAGCATCAATTAATTTAACAAAATATCATGCAATACAAATCCAATGGACATTCATACCAGGTAAATTTTAGGTGTGGTTTTAAAGTTTCTCCCTTCTTTTTTTTTTAACCTCCAGTAGACTTTAATATCTCGCTTTACCATTACTACCAGACAGCGGGGTACCTGCAGTCATTAATTTCATAATTAATGACTGCAGGTACCCCGCTGTCTGGTAGTAGTTTTATGGCTCAGCACGATAGATCGCAGCACTTTGGACAAACAAATAGTTCCTTGCTGTGGACTCTGTACCGCCTGTCTTCTGCAGCGCGGGTACCATTTGCAATCTGAAAAAGCTTGGACTTTGCTCGACATCAGCTGTTAATTTGCAGGTTGGGTTGATGCATTTTTTAAAAAAAAGTGACATGTTATCTTGGTTCTCTCCTTTCTTGAGAAGCACCAAACTATTAAGAAAGATTACCCCCTGCGATTATACCAGAGATTCAATGAGAATCTGAACGCGTGCAGAGCTCGCATAGTCACTTTTGCCTTATTCTAAGGCTGTTCGCTGCCAGACCTCAGTAATGAATCGCATTCGGGCTTTGCACTTGCAAACCACAATCATTTAAAAAAAGAATTCCAGATATGAGACGATAAAAGGCGCCTTATCTCTGTAAGGGTGACAAAGACACTAAACCAAGAGTCGCAGACTATTCAGCGCAAACTCCGTTCCATCACGAATTTAGGCAGGTATCCAAAGTCCATTGTTATAATTGACAATAATGGATTTAAGAAAACAACAACACAACACCGTCTTTCTCGAACATTTTGCACAGCTGTTCTCTTTATTGTTTGCTATAAGAATGACAGCTCCAGTAACATCTACTAAGGACTTCTATAAAGGCCCAAAGATACAGTAATAGGAACCCCCCACACACATACTCCGCCCATGGAAATTCTCCATAATTTATCAGTACAGCCCACAAATGAAACGGGGATCAGTGAACCCATCATCCAAAAAAATCACTTATAGGTGAGTAGACTCTCTGCCTTCACCGCAACCCCCCTTCAAAAAGCACGCACATATTTCTATCCAGAAGGTTACACTCTCCTGAATGTTATCTATAAAGAGTTCAGTTTTCTCCAGGTTTGGCAAGTGGATCTCTCCCATCAGGTTTTCACACAAAATACTGTATCTAGGAAAGAGAAGAATCTGCTAGCCAGCTATTTCCCTACCAGTACTTAGATATTTTTTGTTGTTGTTCTAAACAGGAAAAAGAAAGCATTTTAATCAATGTTTCCAAAAGAGCCATTGAAACCCAACGATCTCTAAAGGGGATTTCGGAGATTCCCCCTCCTTCTTCCTTCATTCAACCCGGTTAAAAAAAAACCTGCATTATGCCACATCATTCTACTTTATTTTCTGGCTGCCTATCTGGCCTCTCTGTTACCATTGCTGAGAAATAAAGCCGGGTTCAGGTACCCATACATTTCCAAGATGAATGCTCTTTAGGTGTGGGACACAAAATCTTCAGTTCTGCTTTACTGCAGTGCATTCATTCAGATCGCCAGGCCTTGATATTAATTGCGAGGAAGGAGCCCTGTAAGAGGCGGTGATATTTATTTCCTAAGCAGCAAGAGAGCAAGGCGGAGGAGATTCTCCCAAACTCACAAGCTTTCCGGTTGCTTTGCACGCTGTAACTCATACAAGACTTCTAACTAGAGGAAAGGGGAATCATTGCTCTGTTTTTTGTTTGTCTCACCCCATTCCCCTAACAAGATTCATTTGTCACTTGACACCAATTTCTGTAATTGCAGCATGATTTACTGTACCATTACAAGCCATCTAACATTTCTAGGGAAAGATTAGGAGGTGAGCCGGCACTTTTACGCTGCCTGCGTTCGGAAACTTGGGTGGAAGATAAAAAGAAAATTTTAAAAACATAAAAGAACAGAGGCAGACCCAGCTGGGTGGGGCGACGCAGGGGAGACAAAAAAAAAGGAAAGGAAACTGACACACTTACTTTTAAAGCAACCTCAAGCTCACGGTATGTATTTTGATCTAAGCATGATTGCTTCACCTTCTTACCCGTACGTGTTCATACACATAGTACTGCACAGAAGGCATTCCAAAGCGATTTTTACCTGGCGGTTAGTAAGCAGACAAGCATGCTGGAGCTCAGAATACCCTACCTGGGAAAGGTGACTTCCAGAGATGGGTAGACTGTGACTGCTCTTTGGAGCAATAGACCTGCCCATCCCAACCATTGGAAAGAGCCCAGTGCTGGTATCCTTCCATGGGAAGCAAAGCGTCATGCCTCGGCTCGGGGTGGCCACTAATACCTGGCACAACTGACACGTCCAAGTAACCAGGGACCGCCTGGTAGGAGCTGGCAAAGCTGGGGTAAAAAGCAAACTCTTTGGCCCTTGAAGGTAGTTCTTCGCTGGGGATGGAACTGCTGGGTTCGGGGTACTTTTCTGCCGGGTGGTAGGAACAAGGTTTTTGTTGTAAGTTCACGTTGTGGGAATGAGACAATCTGCACCCATAATAGCTGCCTCCAAAGGGGTAGCCGTAGCCCAGCGTGGCGTTGGAAGAAGCTGGTGGCGGAGGGCACTGCCTGGCAGCTTCCGGAGCGGGTATATCCGTGTAGACAGAACCCTGGTGAGTCCCAATGGTGCTGGAATGGCGACCCAAAGTTATTATATCCCTGCAGTGGCTCGCTGGGCAGTTCCCACTTAGCGCCTCCATGGCTGGGGTTTTATTCTGGTTATTTTCATTCGGGTTTTCCTCATACACGTACATAAAGGTATCCGCCCAGCGTGGATGCAGGATCAGTGAAGTCGTCATATCATGGTCTGCCTGCGCTTTTTAAAACTCGACTTCCCAACCAGAGACACCTAATTTCCCCCACATATTGTTTACGCAGGAGCATGCGCAGAGATGGGTCCCGTTCATTAAGAAATCCTCCGGGCCACGTGACCTGCAAATAGCTCTCAATAAATCTGGCCCGGTCACGTGTTCCTCAGCCAGTCCTATCTGCTAGTCCCTCCTGGCTTTGGGAAGGGAAGAGGCAGCTCCCATTGGCTGCTTCTGGGACAGAAACAGAAATCTTTAAAGGCAATGGGTGACACCCACTGACTGTAATAAAGGAAAGGACTAAATAAGGGGAATGGGAACTCAATATTTGGCCGACACAAAGAGCTGGGCTTAGACATGACGTTGTATTCTAACTGCCTTCAAAAATCTCAGGGATATATATATATATCCCTGAGATTTTTATACATACATATATATATATATATATAAAACTCGACTGGGAACAGTTTGAAAGTAAAATATCATAAAATAAAACCGGCCAGTGGATGTGATCTCACTGAAGTGTTTCATTCTTTGCTTGCATGCCTTGGGGGCTAAGGAATGAGACGGCTCCTTTATTAGGTGGGAGCTAGATGGAAAAAATATATAAACACCAGCACCATCAAAAGGAAAATGGAATGAAGGAGGGGGAAAGGATCTCTGATCTCAATAGTAGAATATTCTTCCTTCCCTCCCCATTGCCCATAGATTTCTAACAGACTAACAGGACTGGTCGGTCTAATAGTTTAGCCTTCCCTGGTAAACCTTCTTGGGCTTTATTTTTAATTCTTCAAACGCTTTTAATGTTGTTGTCCGCTGGGATATTAGGTGAAAGAAAGACCTCGACTTCACTGTAACGCGTGTGTAATCCATTCCCTTTCTGTGTATTTGTATGTGTGTGTGTGAGCGGGGTAAGTAATAATTGGTCCGCTTGCTTCAAAATCAGGGTATACAAACTATACATGTGATTGATCATCACTTTAAAAATATTAGAAAAGAATATCTGGCTTTGGACGAAACATGGGATTTGCGAGGTTTAACCTGTTGTATATTTCTTTGCCAGGTGCCTTTCTATTCCCTCCTCCCCCCAGCTATTTTTCTAGTATTAAACCCAGCTACCACGAGAAAACCCAACGTAAGATTGTAATAATGGATGCCTCCAGAACGCTTTATCCTCTTGTTTCTTCTATTAATCCAGACTAATAATACTTAATCTTTCGTGCTGAACAAACTGGGAAGGTTTTAAGGGGATTGGCCGCGATTATATTATCAGATCCTATTATGAATGTTTAATACTTCAGTAATAAATATTGCAGCAACAATGTGGGTTATGGAACAAAGGGGAGCAGGTCTAATGGTCCAGTGCTGATTTGTGTGTGAACATAAAAGACAATAAATACAACTAGAGTTTATAAAACGTAAACAGGATCCAAGATAGATGGATTATAATTAAACAGACGAAATAGAAGAATAGCAAATTACTTGGCGAGAGATTGATGGGAAGATGCTTATGTGGTCTTGTCCCCCTCCCCTCCCTTGGAGAGCAAAGTTCCCTAACTTCATTTCTGAGAAGTGGGTCATTTCAGTCTTCATTCTTGTAATGAGGGGAAAGAATGTGAATTTAGGTGTGTGAAAAAGTAACAAGAAACTCATGCTGATTCCCCCCTCCCAAAAAAAATGATAAGAAATAACTCACAAAGCAATTCAGTGTAATAGGAATAAGAAAGCCGCTGGAGAAAGTTAGACGAGGTTTTTCTTTTCATTTTTAGAAGATGGGGACTCTAATCACCCAGCCATGGCTTTTCTGCATTATCCCCCACTTTTAATGTTACCCAAGGTTTTTAAAAGAGGATATTCCTCCTCCGGGGAATTTTTGCATTCTGGAGTTGGTCAATTGAATGTTCCTGAATGAAACAGTCAGACAGAGACATAAAATTCCATATCTGAATTAGCTGTGTATTGTGTATGTAAGATTTTAAAAGACCAAAATTACAATAATACATGTATCAAATAAGTATTATTTATTCACGGTATATGTTCTATAGCTTACATACCATGTTAATTGCGGGGTTTTTTAAACACCCATTTTCGGAGAGTCCTTTGCAGCTTTTCAGTAGCATTTTTTCCTTAGTAAGTCGGGTGAAGTCTTTTCACCATTAAAAAAGAATCTATAGGAAGTTAAAAAACAAATATTCCAATAACTCAAACCAATCAGAAAAGTAGCATTTCAGGGGAAGATGTGTAAGCTGCGCTTTTAATAAACTTTAAGTTTTCCTACGGGAACGCCATGTCGTCGAAAGCGATTTTCAGAAATCCTTGCCTAAAGTTTTTTTTTAAAAAAGTCGAAGTCCAAGGTCAAGGCAAAATAGACAACCCAGTTACTAATCAATGTCTAGACAGACAAGAATGAACTTCACATATAACGTCTAAATGACTTGCAAAGTCCCCGAGAAAGTATCAGTACACAAGAATTATTCCTGCTTGCTCTAGGAAAGAAATCCGGAATGCGACACCTTGAAAGGATCAAAACTATTTAAAAAACATAGGCAAATATACCAGCGTGAATTTTTTAAAATAAAAGATTAAATACATGGACACACACACACGAAAATCCGTACACTTTACATTCCATTGAATGACTTCACTTCATCTAGAAACCTCCAGGAGAAAATACCTCCCTGGTTTAGATGGTTGATGGATATAAAAGCAACAAAAAGGTTATACATAATTTGAAAACTGTTTTTCCCCCCGCTGCGCGAGCAAAAATCCAATTCGCCTTACCAAAGGACCTTACCCATTTGCCACCCTTTATTTTTGAATATTGTCTGAAATAGTTAACATTTTGTAGCTTAGGTCCTGTCTATGGGGTGTGTAAGGAGGATTAAATGTTACATTTTAAAGATTGATTATAAGCATAATAGAGGCATAATATATCATGTATTATAATCGAGGGAGAAATCAATTGTTGAACAGAGTGCGTACCAAGCGCAGAAGAAAACCAGTGTATAAACATTAAGGATTTAAGGTATACTTCTTCAGTAAAGCAGGCAAAGTAATAAATACAAATAATAGAGCGATCTTTTCCAGGTTTATGTAAGGGCATTTACAGTTCCTATTTCAATGAAATATAGATTTAATTAAACGCTGAATTTTACAATTCAATTTATTATTGCGTGTTGCAGACAGAAAATTAGGACAACAAGGTTGGAGGGCGGGGGTGAAGGGACTCAGAAATTCTCCGGCTCAGGGTCCAGGAACACAATATCCCAATTAAACTGTGGTTTCTGAAAACTGCAAAAGAAAGCAGGAGAAAGAAAAAGCCCAACTTTTCGGGAAGGAGGTAAGGTTTTTCCAAAGCAGTTTATGTCGATCATCTTCTCTGTGTTCACTTTGGAGCTGCATTTCCATTTCAGACAATTGCTCAGTGCTATCTCATTTAAACGGGCTGATTTGTCTCAGATAGCAAGCTGTGGATTGATCGCCAAGAGTAAATTCTAGTGGGTTAATTAAATTAAAACTGCTCAGTAACCTTTACGCCCCCAAATATGGAACTGCGAAGCCTAGTGCTGACCATAAATAAAAATCTCCAAAAGAAAAATGAGCAATTAGAAATAAAAGCAGATATGTGCCCCATAGAATTCATTGGGCGGTAGGCTGCTGTTCTGTTTTTTTTGACTGCTCTCCAGTCAATTTTCAGAATTTTCTGATCAGAAAAATGGCAGCAAATGTTGCAAAATCGAAACAGCTTGACTTATGACCTCACATCATCATCATCTTCATTATGTATAGAGCCTTGAACATTTTGGTTAAATACCATGTCTTATGACGGAGAATATTTTTGACTTTTAACAAGCGGCGATTCCTGGTAGGTAGGTACAAATGGACCTAAAGAAGGAAAGAAACTAAATGAAGTAGCTGCTCACTGATAAAAACATGAATTCTTTTGATCAGGCTTCTCTGGTTTCTTATGTATTGGGGCTTCAGGGAGAGCTCCTGGGCGAGGTTTTTTTAAATTATTTTTATTCTTCTTATGATTTTATTTTACCAGTAGAAAAGAAATAATAGCCAGATGAATTTCACAATCCATAGAAAAGTAAATAATATTCTTTTAGCTGGTACAATGCTGCTTTGCAAGAACTGAGAATTCAAGATAGTCCTCAAATGATTCCATACCAAGATTTGATCCCGTTTTGTTTTAGTTCAGCATGCCTTCCACTAGGCATTAATTTTGGAATTTCATTTATTTTCCCCTCCAAAAGAAATATGCTGGAAATAAACACATACTGTTGCAGATGGACAAGGTATACTTTAGTTTTCAACGAGAGGGTTTAATGTTTCAATGTATTATGCTTATTAAATAGCAAAGACTTGCAAAACTTTTAAAAAGACAGATTTTTGAGTGGATGTACTTTCTGTCCAATGGCTACAGTATTCATGAAAATAATGATCTATTTTATGAGTCCATAGCTTTAAAAGGCCCACAGAAAATACACACCTACATCTAACATAGTCTTCAGTTACCTATTGCTTTCTCAGGCAAGGAAAATGATGGCTAATAAGAAATGTACAAACAGCAGCAGATCGTCATAAAACTATCTGTAATTATTCATCCCTTCAAGAAAAACGAATTGGGTTTGATGAGATAGAAATAAAAATAAAGGGTCTTTGTTTCAATTTAGGATTGAAAAAGGCTAAGAAGAAATGAATCAATATACATTCCCCCCCCCTCCCCGCCACACACACACTTTGTGTTGAGATCTGAAAGATTTTAAATCTCCCTGCACTTAGGTACATTGATGATTTGTGAGTGCTTTGTGCAAACGTTCTTGCCTTGTGGCTTCAGAAAGTTACACATCCACAATACATACAATGAAGAATGGCAAATATATTCTTTACATTACAGAGAAATCAGCTGGATTTTTGTCAATGTCTAAAAACCCCAATATAATGTCAAATAAAATATATACATAGGCTTAGAAGGAGATCTTGCATTTCCATCATGTGTTTAGGGCAAAAAGGAGGTGGTATAATCATAGGGTTTTGAGCCACAGGGGAAAATAGAATTCGTGGTATGCAAAAATTTGGAATCAGTATATAATTTTCCCACTGGCGTATCAAATGTAGTCAACAAACTATGACATTGCATTTAATGGTCTATCAGGGATTTCTAAGAAAAGCTTTCCCATGCTATCTCTAATGTACTTTGTATAAATAATAGCCAAAGTTGAAATACCTTTCCAGACTTTTGGGAGAGTTCTCTGTTCCATTACATTCTCAAGAAAATTAACGGTCTTGTTTCTTTCAGTTCCTGGTTGAATTAGTCTAACTATCCGGGAATTTGGGGTTGTGTCCAGGGTTTAGAATCTTTGTGCATTCTGGAAGGGTCGTGATCAAAGTATGAATACAATTAAAAAGAATCCTTTTGAGATGCTTGACAGAGGTTTAAAAAGAATAACCTCAAACAGATCTACCACAATCGCCTAAAAATCTTGTCTTCGACTGGAGGTGCTCCCAGATGCCAGAGTCAGAATACATAAAAATATCATTAATTTGTTTGAAATGACTGGGCATCATTTGAGGAAGGGAATTTTGTTACTTTCCTCCGTGTTGGGCCAAACTGGTTTGAATGGAAGTGGGCCAGGACTGACTGTAACCTTATGTGATCCTGTCTTTCCTTCTCGGAACTGCTCATGCTCTTGCAACCTGCTTTAGCAGATGCAGAGTGAGATGATTTCATATAGGCCACTCGTATTTTGTGGTTGATAGCTTGCTTTCAATATAATAATTTTCTTTAGGAATTAATGGATGTATATATTTATTAAAATCTAAGTCGCTTCTTTGTGCTTCTTCCCCAACCGCGAGTATCATCCTTGCCAACTTTTCTTCTTATATTCTATCATGAAATCCTCCCTCTAGGACCTTATGCTTCAAAACGCGGGGCGTCTTAAAAAGTTTCTACCACTAGGAAATGCTTGGTGGAGGGACTTTTAAAACCAAGTCTCCATTTCTTCTCCTCCTCCATCTCCAGTTGTGCGATTTTTATTCACGGTGCCTTTCATTTTGGGCTCCACTTTCCCCCTGCCTCCTTCGCCCCCCGCTTCTCCCTACACCTCCTGGGCGCGACCTGGGAAAACAGATAAATAAACAAAATACCTCTTTGTCATAATAATCTGACACATCACAACCAATATGACAACCGCCTCCCAAATGGAGCTTCGCGCACTTCTTTGCTCTTGCTGTGTGGAAGCCCTTACAGAGCACGTCCAGGGGAGAGCTACCGAGTGTCAACAGGCGTCTGCATGAAGACAACACCTCCATCTCCCTGCATTCTGCCCCCCAGACTAACTGTACTCATCCCCCCTTCCACCCTCCTCTTGATATGTGGGTCTCATCGACGGGACAAAAGACTGTGGGGAAAGAGGGGTTATTTGCAAGGCTAGGGGGCGGGGAATATCTAAAATACACAGAACCTGTGAATTCGCCCTCCTGTCTTCTTTTTAACACAGCTCAGATAAAGCAGGTAGGAAATGGTTCAGAGGCAGACAAATAAAATACCTCCTTCCATTTAGGGCCTTGTCTCATCGGAAGTCCAAGTTCAATTCCAAGTTAAAAGAGGCGGTAGCCTACACCACTGACAAAGAGACGGGGCCGTGTTGGTCGTCTTTGTGTCAACAAGATGATCACCAGAAAGGGCTTTTATAACTTTTCATCATTTTCTCTGCAAATTCTTCAGAGGGAGCGAAGGAAATCCGGGTACCTTGCGGTCCTTTACAGCCCCACATCACTTTAGAAGTAGACACTTCTTTCTACTTTATTTTAAAACCAAGCTTTCAGAAATCTAGAGGAACTTTTGATTCTGGAATTTCAATGATTTGGGGTTTGGTTTGATTTATTTGTTTTTCCCCCATCCTGATGCCAACATAGTTCAAGATGCATTTCGAAGGACAAGACTGCTTCGAAGCCAGGACCAGTCCAATGTAAGAAAACTCAAGTTCTCCTCATTATACAGCAGCTTGATATACCAAATATTACTCAAAGTCAGTTGTGTTAGAAATATGTAGGAGTGTGTGTCCCCCTCCAAAACCCCCCACTATATTTATTTTTGTCCACTTAATGTGAAAATGAAGTATCTTGGGGCTATTTTTGAAATAATCGACTAACCAACTAGTGTGAAATATTTCCAGAGTTCATTTACATTTAATGTGAAAGCAGAAAGTAATATAGAAGTTAATAAAAAGAACGAGGAGTACTTGTGGTACCTTAAAGACTAACATATTTATCTGGGTTCTCTGTGTATATATAACTTCCTACTGAATTTTCCACTGCGTGCATCCGATGAAGTGGGTTTTAGCCCACGAAAGTTTATGCCCAAATACACGTGTTAGTCTCTAAGGTGCTCCTCGTTCTTTTTGCGGACACAGCCTAACACGGCTACCCTCTGATAGAAGTTAATGGAGATATACTATTATGCGTTATATATAAAATATGTGTCGGAAAATAAGCGGCAAAAGAAACATCTCGCTGCAACGGGAGAACGTTCTGCTCCTAAAACTATTGACTCGCTCTAAACTTTTTTTGTGGTAGAAATTTTCGGTGAGGATCTAGCAATGACAGCACGAAAAGTAAGACGTACTAAAGCTAAAACAGGAACATCCAGGGGTTAACACGGAAATCCCTCCCCCTCCCAACCCAAAATTTGTCTCCAGGTTTTATTCCCATTCTCCACCGTTCAATCTCAATATGCTTTTAGCTTCTTCATCTCACGCCCGACTTTTTATCTGGAAAGTAGCAATATTGATAATAAACACAATGTACCGTTAGCCGTAGGATTCTAGAGCCCGGTAAGCTAGGAGGTTGTAGTCTTATTTTACAAAGTAAAAGCCCCCAAGAATATTTTATTTTAACTATTAAGGGTAAAACAGTGCAACAGTTCCATGCTTAGTTACATTTTACCACTAAATACCCATGTTAGGAAAAGTTTAATGGTTCTCTCCCAGAGAGAGAGAGAGAGAGAGTTTTCAACAGCTCCCCAAATTTGCACAAAGTTCTCAATAGTCCTGTCTTCAGTTACAAGAAAAAGGGTATTTTGTTCAATATTGTATTTAAAAAGTGACAATTCCCCCCTCCCCTTCGCCTATTTGCTGTCATGCCCTCTTATTCACATAACGTGATATTTCATCCTAAATAAATGGCTCCAGATCTTAGCATATTGCCAACCCAGTCCACCCCCCTGCAGCAGAAACTCATAAGTAACCCTCTATGCTTCTTGCGTGTATAAGCACACTATGCTCTGTATGCGGGTCACCAATTCAAATATAGGTGGAGAACACTTACAGATGCTTCATTGTTGTTATTATCGGATGCCCAATGTGTATCCAGATTCCCTGTCACTGTGGCTCTGATTAATACGAAATGGCCGTTGAATAAACTAGCGTCTTAACTGTACCGAACTAAAATAAAAATATATATTTGAATAATTGTTGGGGGAGGGTAAAAAAGATGGTGGTGGTGGGGATGGCCTTGATAAGTCCTGATCAAAGTAAGTTCAAAACATCAGCGAACTGGAAAAAATGTTAAATCGGAGGGTTACTAGAACTTTGTCCCAAGATTCATCTGTTTAGTCTAAAATAAAATCTATTTTTTCATATATTCCAATGCCAGAAATGATCATTGTGATAATTTAGTCTACCCCTGTATAACATAGGCCAGAGAATTCTCAGAGCACATAAAAAGATCTTCTAAACATTTTGCACTCTTTTCACTTTCAATGCAGGTGTGTGTGTGTGTGTGTGTGTGTGAGAGAGAGAGAGAGAGAGAGAATATGTGAATGTAAGTATAAATATATACGTGTACGTTTAAAAAAAATAGCTAGCTAGCTATCTGCATTCTTTTCTTGTCACTTCCAACGCCCCTGTGTACACACGCATACACCCGCACTGGAAATGAAAAGAATGCAAAATGTTTAGAAAATCTTTTTAAAATAATTTTTATTCTAAAATATACAGATGAATTAAGGAACTAAATTCTAGCAACCCTCAGATTTAAAGTTTTTTTTTCAATTCACTGATGTTTTGATCTTAGTTTGAGCAGGACTTTTCAGAGCCGTCCCTCCCCGCATCTCCTGCCACCCCCTAGTATTCAGATATCTATGATTATTTTTATTTGACTCCTTGCTAACTAAGACGTTATGTTATTCACTCGCTATTTCCTACGGGGAAGAGCCACAATGACAGAGAATCTGAACTTTACGGATACACACTGGACACTCAAAAACAATAATAAAGTATCTTAAAAGTCTTCTCCACATATAGGTGAATGGGTGCGACGCATACAGGACGTAGTGTGCTTACATGCATAAGAAGCATGGAGGGTTACTTATGAGGTCCTATTGCCTTGTAACTGCAGAGGGATAGACTGGGTTGCTAAGATTTGGAACTTTTCTGGTTATTTAGTGTGAAATATCATGTTATGTAAGTCAGATGGCAGGATATCAACTGGGCCAGAGGGTGGGGGAAAGTGCCAATTTCTAATGCAGTTTTGAGCCAAATAACTTTTGTTCTTATAACGGCAGACAGATTTGATGGAGAGCGAGAGCGAGCGAGAGAGAGATCTCCAATTGTTTGATCTGAAAATTCCCAGAAAAAATTTAAAACTCTTAGAATGAATATTTGTCTAGTGAAATTCTCTGTCTCTCTGTCTCTGTCTCTCTCTGTGTGTCTCTGTCTCTCTCCCCGCTTCCCCCCGAATGGGTCAATATGAAAACGCCCAACCATTAAATTCAAATCTTCAAAATTCCTGCCCTTCATATCTGAAAAGGACATGGACAGGTCAGATAAAAAGGCAGTGTTACAAATATAATGACACTCGTGTCGTTTTTATTTTCCAATTGAATTTTAGTGACGTATCTTGTAAGAGTAGTCTAATTTATATTAATGAATATAATCTTCCTGCAAAATAACGCACAATTTGCTGTAGTTATATACCATTTCAATTTCTAATGTTTTTCCTTCTTCCTTTTCCCCTTTAAAAATCCAGAATAAAGCCAAATTCGCACTTGTTTTCTTACAGCGTTAATATACAGCTGGGACTTTACAGTCTCGTGATAATTCAGCACTGCAGGAAAGGATTACCCTTCCACAATAATGTTGCTTTTGTTAAACTCAGTTGACTTCTGTGGATTGCTGATGATGTACAACGGTTAACTAAGACTGACTTTCATATCTCAGGGACAAATTAAAAGTGCTTAGTGTTGTCTTCATCTGTTCACCACTCTGATTCACTCCATCAAATGTCCCAAGCAGAAGAGGGGGGAAAGTATTACTCAAAATGAGTAAAGCTATCAGACCCTGGCTCTAAGTGAAGGATATCATTATCAAAATGTATCTGATCTAGATTCCTCTTTTCAAATCAAAATGTAGTGGAATTGGGGATGGGATTTAACGTTCATTTCCTAAAGGAAGAGACATTTCCATGTAGAACAATTGATTCTAACATGAATAAAGATCTAGAAAGTATACGATGGAAACTTTATAGACCTCATGAACATGTGAGTGGGTGGGGGAGGGAGAAAATTAGTTGATGGTGTGTTATTTGGTTAATATAACTAACATAACTCCTGTCCAATAAGTAAGTGGGGACACCTAAGTAGCTTAGACAAAACGCTACTTCCTGAGAAATATCCCTTGTAAAATGTCAACTGGAGAAGAGTGTTGTCAGGATCAGTAGCCTACATAGGTATATTTATCTTTTCTTGCTTAGTTAGTAAGAGATCAGGTGTTGGGGATCCTTTTGAGAAGATGGTTTTGTTATGCCACTGGCTTCACATTCTAAATAAGAAATCTTTTCAGATCAACAGGTTTATTTAAAAGAAAACCTGCTTCTGGGTATTCGAAGTGCGTACATTCATAGCCTGCGAAGAATATTTGTATTTTCTTCTGATGTGATCACCCATCTAATTACTGTGTCCCAAAAAACTAACTTTCTTTCTTTCTTTCTTTCTTTCTTTCTTTCTTTCTTTCTTTCTTTCTTTCTTTCTTTCTTTCTTTCTTTCTTTCTTTCTTTCTTTCTTTCTTTCTTTCTTCCTTTCTTTCTTTCTTCCTTTCTTTCTTTCTTTCTTTCCCTGCAGCAGCCATCAAACTGATCTCTGGTGATTTTAAATTACACTTGCTAATAGTTAGTACCAACATTATTATATAAAATATAGCTAATCGTCCCCATTAACGCACTAAAATCTTAACCGTGCAATCTACACATTGTAGTGGGCACAGCCGGTCTCACGTAGCAATATTAGTTACACGACCATTTAGTTTGTTGGGGAACATGCAGTAGGGCAAATAACCTTGACATTTGTTTTGGTGTCAACACAGAACTAAACCTAAATGAATCTCAAATGAAGTAATTAAAATGCAGAGATTGTTTCTCCAGCTGGGCAAGTATAATCAGGATATTATGAATTTTTCTTGAGCTGCGGCCAAATAAACAGAAAAAAAAATTGTGAAGGGGGGGAGGAGAGAATCCAACACCCTAAATCTGTGAATAACTTCCTTTTACCTTTGCAAAAGACTGAAATCTAGCATAGACTCTTCTCTTCCAAGAAGTATATATTTTCCAGTAGTCAATTATTTGAAAAAAAAAATCCTAGATAATTTTTTTTCAGGATGCCTCAGATTAAATCAGATTATATTCTATTAGATCCATTTTTGTAATGGAGCAGAGCGGCATAAAGTTAAACAAAATGTTGTAACTCAATACACAGAATTTTTAATGTACAAACATTCTACATTACCGCGGTGGAACTCCTATGGGGACATACCCTTGATAAGAATTAAATGTTCAGGAAAAGGACTCTATTGAGAAGATCTAGCTCTGAAAAATATAAAACAAGAGAAAAACCTCACAAACGAACGTGGAAATGGAATTATGTATTAGTTGTATAATATAACGATGACTGGATTTCCACTTAATTCAGTTTCAGAAAGGATTTTCTGCAGGAAAAGTTGTATAAGTAATTTATAGAGCAATTATCCCTATTTATCTGCCTGGAATATACCTGTTCTTTGTGGGATAGTGACTTATTTCTGCCTAGTGTAATCTTCTCCAATCTTAGAATATTAACATAAAAGTATATTCAAATAATTTTCTGTGCAGGATTAAAATAATACAAAAAGAAAGATCACCGAGGAAAGATTAAAATCACTGACTAATCCAAAAGCATGTTCAGAGATGCATTTACTAGACAAATAGCAGGGAATCAAGGCTGTGTCGAAAAGGCAGTATATGTACAGAGAATGAAATAACACGATCTTTTTCGGATTTACGTGTCCTTGTTTTGTGTAATGGGTAATACTGAAAATCTTAAAATTAGGGAGCAGTGAAACTACACTAGAAGAACCTCAGAGTGAGGAAATTGTCAAGGCCGCTGCCATTGAAATCATAACACTGAAATATATGCTGTTGTCTTTCCCCATTCCTTATTCAGGCAAATCTCTCATTGCCTGGCAATACAATGGGAGTTGGGACTGCGTAGGCAATGCAGCGATTAGTGACCCTGAACCAAAAGGTTTTTGCGTCTGTAGGATCCAATTCCAAAGGATATTCTCAACGCAATTTTTGTTGAGCATTCAGAAATCCAAACGGAACTTTTGTGCCACCCGTGTCCAGATGAAACTGGCAAAAGCAGGAAACGTCAGGCAGAAACGGTGCCATACCTAGCAACGTTGGCTGCGCTCAGAACTTTAGTAGACAGCTTCTTATGGGGCAGTTTGTCCGGCACATTCCCTGCTCTTGCCAGTTTCATTTGCACAACGAGATCTCACAAAAAGGCCCTATTTGGATTGATGAATTAACTAATCAAGATAAAAATGTATTTCATTTCCATTCTTTTGTAAAGGTAAGGGGGGCAAAGTGAGGCTGACAAATATGTGAGGGGAAAGTTTATTGGCAAAGCTTCACATCCAGAGAATGATTAATTGTATTCTTATTCCATTAACAGCGGCATGAGAACCCCTTTTAAGTGCCAGCCTTTCACTGGAATTCCTAGTTATTTACTTCACATTGACAGGTTTTGTCATTTGCTAATATTCAGCCAAATTCTGTCCTGGGCTATTACGCATAGTAAAACAGCAAATAATTGACACTGGACCAGCTAAAGGTTTCATTATGACGCAGAACCTAAGGCTTAATACTGTTCCTCTGAACAGTTGACCTTATAACCTCAAAGGTTCATATAGACCATCCTGGATCCAAAGGCCTGGCCTAGCAGGCCGAAGGAAAAAGTAGCAAATTATGTTGCACAGCATTCTACCAACTCAGCAGCAAAAGCCTATGTGGACGACAGATTCTCCTAGCGATTTATTTTTCTTTATTAATTAATATTAATTTTTATTATTATTAATATTAATTATGATTATTATATACCCAGGAACTCCAATCATGGACCACGAGCCCATTGTGCTAGATAATGTACTAACACAGAACAGAAAGACCATCCTTACCCACAAAGATATCATGGTCTCAGTATGTACTACAGGAGGAAAAGGGCACCATATAGGTGATCCACAAAAGATTAGCGATTACGTAATTAATGTTTCATTGGGGGCTGGGATGGGATATGGCGACTTGGAAGGAATCGGAGCAAAAGCAAAGTCCGAGGCGCTAGAAACAGCATATTAGATGCGCTGGTCATTTGCACATCAGGGGAATTTGGACACTTAGATAGAACCCTATAGGATCATGCACAATCCGGGCTTCTTTGCAGGCTCCATAATTTTCTACAAGATTTAAGCCGTTGGCTTTAAATCATAAGGGGGCAGATTTTCAGAAAAAGAGCTCCTCTCCCTTTTAGGTACCTACATGAAGCGGCTGGATTTTCCACCAGAGTACTCAACTGCCAACAGCTCCCATTGAGGAGAAAGAACAACTCCGCGCCTTCCTTTTCAGAACAATGGAGAATCCTCCTCATTGAGAACAACGAAGAATTCTCCCCACCCCTACTGAGAACAAGGAATATCTCACCTCTCCCCAGTTTTGAAAACAACCTTGAGTTCCACCTCCACAATCCCCATTGAGAACAATGGAAAATTCGCCCCTTCCCCATCTTTGAAAATATTGTTGAGTTCCACCTTTTCCTGTCCCCATTAAGAACAATGGAGATTCCCTCCGCCCCCACCTTTGAAAACAATGGTGAGTTCAACCTCTCCCAACCCCGCTGAGAACAATGGAG
This sequence comes from Malaclemys terrapin pileata, assembly GCF_027887155.1. Lineage (NCBI taxonomy): Eukaryota > Metazoa > Chordata > Testudines > Emydidae > Malaclemys > Malaclemys terrapin. Next base: position 7,423,535 of record NC_071527.1, on the reverse strand, counting down.
ATCCCCTTTCCCTCACATTTGAAAATAATTGTGTCCCGTTCCACCCCAACCCCATTGAGAAAATGGAGAATTCGCCCCTTCCCCACTTTTGATAACAATGATGAGTTCCACCCCTCCCCCACACCCGTATTGGGGGGAGGGGGGAAAAGGTGCAGTATCTGAAAATCTGGCCACTTCATTGATGCGACTAAATGAGATCTGGTCTCTTCATGAAAATCGGAGGTGCTAGTTCTACTCTTGGAGGTCTGAACTGAGGCGGTGCTGACTGGTCCGCAAATAGATAGGCTGAAAGGGGTATTATATGAACTGTCTCCATTTATCTCCATAGACTGTTTATTCTGAAGCCTAATGTGGCGATAGGAATGTGACACAGTTTAGCAGAAACATTCAGCTATCTGTAGTTGTGGATGGAACTTCATATTTTGGAATAGGTTAAGCAGGGTGCCAGCACTCCTCCCTCTCCTCCCCCCATCCATCCACTCACAAGCATTCAGTCGAACTATGGGAAATATATCACCTGTTCTTGTTGCCTTTAGAAATCAAATGGAATTTGCAGCCATAAGTGTATGGTATAGGCATACATAGCTGCATAGGGGCAGAGAAGAACTACCAGGATGATCAGGGGAGAGACCAACTCAGGTTTGTTTAGCCTAGCAAAAGGAAGGCTGAGAGGGGATCTGACTGCTCCCTTTAAATACTTCAGGAAGTAAACACCAAGAAGAGGGAAGATCTCTTGAAGTTAAATGACCATGTTGGCACCAGAACTAATTGGGGATTAAACTGCCCAGGAATAAATTTAGGTTGGAAATGAGAAGAAGGTTTCTATTCTAACCCTCAGAAAAGGGAGGTTCTGAAACAGCCCCGCAATAGGAGGAGTGGGGAAAACAACACAGCTAGGTTTAAGACAGCCTGATAAATTTATGAAGGGGCTTACATCCCCTGAATAGCTGGGGCCTGGATTTGATGACCCAAGAGCTCTTTTCCAATCTTGAGTTCTGTGTCTATTCTCTGGTTCTCTGGTCCTGTTACTTGCATACACAATGCTGCTGTGTGTGGAGTGGACCTTGTGTCCCATAGTAGCCTGTGAACTAACACCACTATGGGATTTTTCCCCCATCAACCCTGAAAAGATAAATTGCAACCTCCGTGGTCTGTTGGTTTGCTAAACTCTGCACCCTTTATTGCTCCCTTTTCATTTTCGCTGTGGAAAGGGAAATATATATGTCCCTTCCAGTTCCCAGTCCCCTCCCTCCTCCAAAATGCAGTTTCCTATACTTACACAGATGGAAGAGAGGGCATGGCTCAAATGAGGACTAGATCCTTGCATACAGTCATAGAAGCGATACTTGTGTCAAAGGTATATGCATTGACATTCATTGCATATCCATTGACATCCACTGATATCTATTGGATATCTATTAACAACAGTGGGAGTTTGGCAGGGATCATGAGCAGTTTATGACCCGTTGATTGTCTTCACCCGACGCATATATGGCCAGATTTTCAAAAGCATTCAATATCCTGCATCTTCTATTGAGAACAATGAAGAATCCCCACTTCCTTCGAACAAAGGAGAATCCCCCAACTGAGAACAAAAGAGAACCCCTTCCATTGAGGAAAATGGTCCTCTCCTAATCCCCAATGGGATTTTGGCTCTTAAATGCCTAAATATTTTGAAAATTAGATTTAGGCTCCTAAATCAGGGATCCTGAGTATAGCAACGCCTAGGCAGTCTGCTGTTCCTTCCAAGCCTAGCTCCTTTATGATACCATGGATGGTTACGGCTTTATTTCATTACTTGATGGACTGATTTTACTATGATGGTCTTCACCAAAGAATCTCCAAGATTATAAAACCGATCAGTTTCCAGTTGAATCAATGCTCCTAACTCATTCAGGCACTTTCAGAATTGGCAACTGTAGTTTCTCTCTAGAAATTAGAAGTCACCTCCCCAACCTCTTGGAAGCTATTCCTGACAGGAGATTGTTGTGGTTGGGTCCCTTTGGCCTTAAGTGCCTTAGGACACAGGTGTTTGAGGAGGAAATTCCAGGCTGAACTCATGGAGAAAGGAGAGGAAAGGAGGAGAGGAAACTATAGCGAATTTCAGGGATAAAAAAAGCTTTGAACAATGGAATAAACAAGGACTTGACAAATAACTATCCAGATTACCAGACAGACAAGATGAGTGAGGTAATATCTTTTACTGGACCAACTTCTGTTGGTGAAACAGGCAAGCTTTCAAGCTACACAGAGCTCTTCTTCGGGTCTGGGGAAGGTACTCAGAGTGTCACAGGTAAATATAAGGTAGAACAGGCTATTTACATAAGTAGTTAACATTTATTCTAAGGGACCATTGAAGGTGAAGTTGCCTGTTAACAATCTTGCAGTCATAGGACAAAAAAGGGGCGCTTAATTGGGTTACAGATTTTGTAATAAGATGTATATCCAGTGTTTTTATTCAGACCATGTTTTTTAGTGTCTAGCACAGTTAGGAAGTCACTTTTCTATACATCAACATCCCTCTTTATGATGGCATTGCTGCCTCAAATATTACAAGACAATGAACAACACTCAGATCGCCTCCTCAGACACATCACTAAACTCATGCACTTCATCCCCACCGGCAACAATTTTACATTTGACAAAAAACACTTTGTCCAATCCATGGGAACAGCCATGAGTTCTAGGGTGGGTTGCCAATATGCCAGCCTCTTCAAAGGACCACCTTGAGGGAAAATTTCTGGAAAAATGCACCACAAAACCAATGATACATTGATAATAGTTTTATCCTCTAGACAGATTACCCTAACTGCCTCATAGATTTCCATAACAACTTCAACAACCACCCATCCATCAAACTTTCTTTAGAACACTCCCACACCAGCATCAACTTGCTGGACATCACAATCAGCTTCAGCAATGGAATCCTACAGAGAACTATATACAGGAAACCCACAGATCATCCTACTTACCTTCACAGACTCAGCATCCAGACCCGCCGATAACCATAGAATATGCTCCAAAGAGAAAGTCCAGGATACATACCTTAACATACTTAAAACTGCCTTTACCAAAGAAGTACACCCCACCAGAGAAGTAGATCTCATCAGGGAACAGGCTACCCAAATACCCAGAGAGAACCTGCTTCAATGCAGGGGGGAAAAAGCCCTCTGACCACCCATCCTTAGTTGTCAACTACCACCCCACACTGGGACTCAGACGGGGTATCATTAAACAATTACTACCCACACATGATGGGGACCACATCCTGAAAGAAATTTTCCATAACCCCCTCTTCTAGCCTTCAAACAACCTCCCAGCCTCATCAAACTCATCAATAGAAGCGAACTCCCCACAGACCATAGCCCACAACTCAGAGTGCCAGCAGACCCTGCCAGAACAACAGAGGCAAAACCTGCAGACATATCTTCACTGCTACGATGATCAGTAGCCCCACAACACACCTTTCCAGCTCCATGGATCCTACACATGCCTATCACAACATCTGGTGTATCTCATCCAATGCAGTAAATGCCCCCAATAACAAGTATGTTATAACAATCACTGTGGCCTCGAATGAACTCACATAGAAAAAATATAAAAAACCAAAATGCCATATCACCCCGGGGTGACCACTTCCCACAAAAACTCTATACTTGACCTCTCAGTCCTCATCCTCAAATAAAACCTGCACAACATTTTCAAAAGACAAACCTGGGAGCATCAATTCATAACTTTGCCGGACACTAAAAATCATGGTCTGAATAAAGGCATTGGATTTATGGCTTATCACAACAATCTGTAACTCACTAGCCTGCTCCCCTTTTTTTCGTCCTATGATTGGGGGAGTGTCAATGGGCCACTTCACCTTGAATGGTCCCTTAGGAGTTAACTACTTATGCCAAACAGCCTGTTCCACCTTATATAAAGTTGTGACACTCTGAGGGTTTGTCTACACTTAAAATGCTACAGGGGCACACTAGCGCCTATAGGGCTTCAGTGTAGACACTACCTACATCTGCTGGAAGGGTTCTTCTGTCGTTTTAGATAATCCACCTGACGGAGAGGCAGTAGCTAGGTTGAAGGAAGATTTTTTTCCTTTGACATAAATGTCTACATAGGTGTTTAGGTTGGTTTTACAGCACCACTCAGGTGTGTGGATTTTTCACACCCCTGACCAACCAAGTTAAATTGACCTAATTTTCTAGTAGAGACCAGGGCTGGGTGCCTTTCCCAGATATGAAGATCTCTGTGTAGCTGAAAAGCTGGTCTCCTTCACCAAAAGAAGTTGGTCCAGTAAAAGAACCCCACCCACCTTGTCTCTCTAATATCCTGGGACCAACAGGCAACAAGAACAGTGCAATCTCCAGATTCCTCTCTATTAACTCCATAAAGATAGCCACACAGGCTCCAGGCACCGCAACCTACTCTCGGAACAGGTCCACGTGCTTCAGAGAAATGTATGGGGCTATCTATGGTCTATTCTCTTGAGCCGTGTAGAGCCATGTGCTTTCTGCTACCACCACGCCAAAAGTCTGGGTCCTAAACTGCTTCTTGATCGCGGATACCACTCCTCTTTGAAGTGGATAGGAGCGGGGCAGCGAGCACAAGTGGCCTTTTCAATTTCTTGGCGCCTTTTTAATTTTTACTCACCCTGCGGCGCTCCGGGTCTTCCGCGGCACTTCGGCGGCGGGTCCTTCACTCACCCCATCAGTAAAAGCGCCGCCGGGTGAGGAGCAGTGCACCTGGACTGCGAGCCATATAGTCACATATAGCACTATACCTGGTTATGGTGTTTGGAGCTTTTAATGAGCTGGTCGAATAGACAGTTCAGTGCAGTAACTATTGGAAGAATGTGTCTGTGCCGCACCCAAATCGGCTTTGGCGTCCTATGGTCACGTCCTGCCATCTTTGCTCTTGATGTCAATGGTTGGTTCTTATCCGGATGGAGGGGGCGATGTGTTGCAGAATAGTTGGCCCAGGCCTCGTGAGTGGTTCCATGGGCTTTAATGGGATGGCTAAATCGACTACTTTAAACTGGGATTTTCAGATATATTTAAGGGAGTCAAGTATCAGAGTTGTAGCCGTGTTAGTCTGGATCTGTAAAAGCAGCAAAGAGTCCTGTGGCACCTTATAGACTAACAGACGTATTGGAGCATGAGCTTTCCTGGGTGAATACAGGCATCCGACGAAGTGGGTATTCACTCACGAAAGCTCATGCTCCAATACGTCTGTTAGTCTATAAGGTGCCACAGGACTCTTTGCTGCTTTTAAGGGAGTCGGGTGCCTGAATCCCACTGGGAGCTGAATGCCTAGCTCTTTTAAACTCCTTTAAAATCCCAGTAAATGCGTTGCTGGATCTGATCAGAGGGCTTAGCGGGACGGGACCAATCCCACAACGTCCATACTATTTACATAATGAGAATAATAATTAACTAAGAACCCAGAAAGGCAGAACAACGAGCACACCTGGGATCGTCATCCAGTAGCCTCTTTTCTGATGTCAATCGCGTCACACTTTCAGAGAAGAGAAAATATGTACGGACTGGAGCGCCTCGCTGTAGTGTAGAGTTCTGGGACGGTCATAGTGAAATGTCAGGCCAGTTATTTCACATCTGGGAGTGTAAATAGCTCTCAGGGGGTAACGAGGATGGTGGTATTTTCGTGGGAATGAGATAATCACACATATATGCAAATTAGATAGAAAAATCCGGCCACTTCATTGAGAGAGAGAGAGAGAGAGAGAGAGGTGAGTTCAATCCTAGAAGGGGCCATTTGGGGATTGGTCCTGCTTTGAGCAGAGGGCTGGACTAGATGACCTCCTGAGGTCCCATCCAACCCTAATAATCCATGATTCTATGATATCTGAGGTGGCCAGATTTTAGAAAGTGCTAATTGGCTATTCTTATGTGGTAAAGAGGTTAGTGGGCCACTCTTTCACCTCTCTAATTATTTGTGTATTTTAATTTAGATCAAGGGTGTCAATGACATCCCTTTTAAGCTGCATCAAAATAAAATAAAATTAAATTAAATAAACAGCAATAGGAACAAGATAGGCAGGAAGTAGGTAGGGAGAGAGAGAGATGAAACTTGCATCTGGTGTAAAAGCTTTTCCAGACAAAGACAAATTCGAGGAAATACGCTATAAAGCTGGCCCCAAACCACGCGTTTGTAATTTAAAGGCTCACAGTGGCAAGCCCACGGCCCGGGACATAGCTCTGTCTTTAGCAGACACAGATCTTGCTGGGCTGCCTTCTCTGAAAAACTATGCAAGTGACCCATACTCATCGTGAAAAGATGAGTGACCCATACTCATCGTGAAAAGATCAAAGTTGCTTTTTGGAACAGTGGGTCTCTTTCTTCTGCAAACCCAGTCTTCAGTCCACACCTGGGTTTACAGACACGAATTCAACCGCTTGTTCTTCATCGCACCCCGGACGAGGACCGGAGGAATTGACAGTAAAGGACTGGAGGATCGTGGCTGGCCGACAGGCCAAGGTAACAAGAGGACCAAGCGCAACTCAGGGATAGGAGATACCTGGCACAATTTGGTGCGGAGTTATGCGGGGATTTTTGTGCAGCGGAAAAAGTGAAAGGAGTCACGGTCCAATTCCGTGCGGAAAGCAGCTGCAGACTCCCCAAGTCACGGTAAACTGATTTGCCAGAGAATAGTTTAGGGCAGACGTGGGCAAACTACGGCCCCCCTCTTCGTCAGGGGAAGAGGAGCAGAGGGCGGTTGGATATGGGGTGGGAATCCCGGGGGGGATGTCAGGGGGCGGGGGGGTGGATTGTGGTCGGGGCAGTCAGGGGGCAGGGAGCAGAGGGGTTGGATAGAGGACAGGGGTCCCGGGAAGGGGCGATCAGGGGACAAGGAGGGGGGGGGGAGGTTGGATGGGTTGGGAGTTCTGAGGGGGGCAGTTAGGGGGCGGATAGGGGGCGGGGGCCAGGCTGTTTGGGGAGGCACAGCCTTCCCTACCCGGCCCTCCATACAGTTTGCCCACCCCTGGTTTAGGGGCTGTCTGGGAAGAGAGGTAACATCATGACATAATTGTTCTTTTGTTGACTGCTTTTGCTTATGGTAGCCACTTATTCCGACCGCTTTTTGGAAGTATTTCATAGAGGAGGCCTATGGTCTTTCAATCTCTCTTGTAGATTCCTCTTTGTTATCTCTGCTGTTATTTGGTACATACACTGTATTTTCTTTTCCTCAGTGCTCGCCCAGCTGCGTCTTCCAGAGGACAAGAAAATGGATACAGTGTCACCTCGCAGACAGGTAGATAGACAACATACTCTCACACAAATTCGAACACAATTCTACGGTCCAATTCTACAAGGTTTAAGACTCCGTTAATATTTTAATTGTCAAGTATGTTTTTAGCAAGCATTTCCGTTTAGATAGCTATTTGAGGCATGCATCATAAAACAAGAGTAATTGACTTGACATAGTTCTCTTAAAACATTTGAACCCGAATCCCCAAAATATGGAATTATGAAAATGGTCACGGAAGTAAAGTTTCAAATTGTCCTTTTAACAAGAATATTAAACTATTGCAAAAGACGTGCTATGTTTGAGCTGAGAAAGCATTGCATGGTAGAGGTATTATTTAAAAAATTACAATCCTATCTCTACATTCTTCTTCCCTTTCATCAGGAAACTTCGAAAAATTAATATTTATAAGGAATTTTGTGGTATTTTAGGAAAAAAATACACTTTATAGTAACTTACTGTGGTCTTTGAGCCAAATGTTCTTGTGCAGCAAGATGTGATGCTACCAAAGACCTTTATTTATATGCAATGTATGCATCTATCTGTGGGTTCCTACCCATCTATCTTGGTAGATAAGTATACATATTACAAGCAAAAATAATATAAAAATGTAGAATCTATCTTGTCATTTTAAACTGTTATTCCAGTGAAATATTCGATCCTATGACCACCGTTATAAGTCACTATAAAGTGTCTTGTCCCAAAATAGTAGAGTGATCGCTACATGTTTTACTTCCTGGAAGTTTCCTAAATATTGCTGAAAGTCAAGACGTCATCATCAGTCATCATCATCATCACAACAACTACAACAAAGCAAGTGGATTAAGATATACCCTTGAAACTAAAAACAAACAAGAATAAAGACATACATCCTAATTTCTATGGCAACGCTTTCTCCATTATAGAAATAAGAACACAGACTTTTAATTAACAAATTTATTAGTCTCTAAGGTGCCACAAGTACTCCTGTTCTTCTTTTTGCGGATACAGACTAACACGGCTGTTACTCTGAGACTTTTAATTGTATTTCTCGGCCAGCTTTACATGTAAACTTAAAAAAAAAAAGAATAATCACGGACCTTAAGTAGGAGCAGAAGTAACCAATGAAATTAATAGAGAGCTCTGCTTTTAAAAAATCGCTGGACTCATATGAATTTAGTCATCGGCCTATTAATTAGTTGTTTGCGGTTTTGGTTCGTAAAATAAGTAAGTAAGTAAATAACACTGGGGTTAGCGGGATTTTAAAAGATCACCCTATAACAAAAGAGAGTGGTTACATTGTGTCAGATACGATTTAAATTAGATTTCTTCCTCTAGGAACATTAAAAGTGAATCCAAATATGCTGCCAAGGATTGGAAATACGTGTCCTTAAATTAGTTTAAATCGTGTACACATTTCTACCCTATACAAATTATGTTTAAATATGTGACTCTTAAAGAGCAAACTGCTGATAGGAAAATAATTGCGATGAGTCTCCATCGAAAATACATCAACAAGTTTAGAATTTAAATAACTTATTTAGAAAAGTGAACTGGTGTTCTTCATGTGTCCATCTATCCCACACCAGAACAGTTAATTCCTTTCATTTTAACTTCCCCCATTCAGAGCGCGTTGGCGGTTTGCAGCGACACTGGCTGGATTAGTCTTGGTTTGAAGGTAACTCAATATAAGCCCTTTGATGGCAAAGTTACATGTTTCCTGCGGCTGTCTTGTCTGTGGGGAAAGAACCAAGAAGCAAAGAGTTAAAACTTTGGACCACGTAAAATGGAAATCATGACCGATTCAGAGAAGTGCAAATGAAAAATCCAAATTCTAAGTATTTCATCATTCCAAAATCGCTCCTCGATCAACTGAAAAGTAGATTTCTGAGAGATCTTGCACATATCTTTAGTATTAATCTAAACCTAAACATACCCATACAAATTTAATTCCAAAAGAATCTAATTTTCGTGTTAGTGTCTTGTCCTATGTATGTGTGTATATATATCCATATATCTATGTATCCATATCTATATCTATCTATCCATCTAGTAACCTCGTCTTTATGTAGTCGTCACACACCGTAAATTCATTTTAAAATAATCTGACTTTCTTACTAGTGTTTTGTCATAAGTATGTATTTCAATACATTTATATCCATATAGATATCTGTCCATCAAGCTGTCTAATGTTTAAGTACTTGGCATACATACGCACAAACAGAGAATTCCATTCTAAAATGATCTAACTTGCATGTTAGTTTCTTCATTCACACACAGAGAGAGAGAGAGAGAGAGAGAGAGAGAGAGAGGACAACAAACTAGTTAGTTTATTTTAGAATGGATTTATGAGTGCAGATTATATAAACATTAGATCGCTAGATGGATACCTAGCTATACATAGGGATATATATCTATATAGGAATACATCTATATACATAATCCCTATATAGATATTTGCTATCTAATGTGCATGTACTCTCTCTATATATAATCTGCACTCCCACTCACAAATACATTCTAAAATAAACTAACTAGTTTCTTGTCATATTTATGTTTCTTCACACCTATATAGCTATCTATTCATCTACTTAGCCAATCTTTATCTACCCTGCGTACACACCTTCACATTTTCAGACAAGAAAGCAAATGTAGGGATCAGTTAGAAATGTAAAGATCATGGAATAAACTATAAAGTTAAAAAGAAAAGAGAAACCTCCTGCAAGGACTTTTTAGACTCCATGAACTTTACCTTTAAAGTTTTCCCTCTTAGCTGTTGCAGTTTCTCTTGCATAGGTGCTGGAAGTAAGGATGCTGGGGGGTGCGGCACCACCCCCTGGCTGGAAGTGGTTTCCATCATATGCAGAGTTAACAGTTCGGTTCAATGCCTCTCAGCACCCCCACTATACACATTATTCCAGCCCCCCATCTCTCTTGTCTCCACTTTGGACCCGGTCCTGAATTCTTTCCACACCCCACACTCCCATTAAATTCAGTGGGCTGAAACCCTGGGTCCTTATTCAGGCGAATTTTCTTGGAAAACAATGATCCAATGGGAATTTTTGAATGGAGAGAGAGAGAGAGAGCGCAGAATTCTCCATTTTTTAAGACTTAATTTCAGGATTTGTCATCAACTGGCCTCTTTTTCTTTTGAAATATGAAAAATATTTGTAACCACATTCATAACAGGATGAAATTACCTTGCAAAGAAAGTGGATGTGAATGGAAATTTTTTGGCAACTGGGTTTTGGAAAAGTAATGGCTAAAATTAGCTAAATCATTCCCATATTTACTGATATCAGTAGTTCACACGTTATTAATGTAAAACTTGAAAAGAAGCTTTAGCTGTTTGTGTGTTCATGTGCGCTCACATATATATCGGTGTGAACTAATATAGATGGTCATTTATACTTTATAATCTATATTTGCTTGAATATTTATTTATAGACATGCGCTTATTGATGCAAACCAGGATTGCTCTGACGCTGCTTTGTTTGTTCTTCGAATTTCTTTTTGTGAGTTCATCACTTTTGTTTCAAATAAAAAGGCAACCTCTGTGCCAGACTTTTTCATGTTCCCAATGACGAATGGGGACGCCATTTCTCATTCTAATCCGAGAGGCATTGGATTCATTAGACACTAGTTCGCTTGTTTCAAACACACTCTTCAGAAGCATTTTGCACATGATTAAAACGGAACGTTTGCTACAGCTGTTGTGGGGAGAGAGATTCCAAGGTTTTGAGGGGTGTTTTTTTTTTTTAAAGATATCCTTTACTTTTTACATTAGTAAATGGCTCGCGTGTGAGCCGGTGACTGGGATGGCAAAACATTTGAGAGTCTGGGGAGCTGCGAAGTTAATTCCGGATTTGCATAGGAGCATAATAAGAAACAGGGGGCCTGGGAGAAGCAGAGGGCTGGGATTTTCAAAGGCCCCTAGGTATGAACTGGTTTTGTTCTTGGCATCTCCTGGATGTACTCAGCCCGCTGTGGCACAGATCCCCGGCTAGCGCAGGGGAACTGCTCCCCAGTGCCAAAGAAGATCCAGGACTGGGTGAGCAGTCCATCCTGCGGCTCTCTGGGTAACAAGGACTGAGAAGAGCTGAGCAACTGAGAAGGACTCAACCCATGGGCAAGGGCGGAATTCTCACGTTTGACTGCCCGGGTCTATTTAGGAACAGCGGCAGAATTGTCCTCTCTCGCCTTGCTGGGATAGAAGGGAACTGGAGCCTAAAGGCCGAAAACCTGTACATAGGAGAAACCACCCTAGAGAGGGCTATGGTGATCAGTGTGAGTAGGGAAGGAAGGTATGGACCAGTGAGGATGAGTCTAAAACAAAGCAAGTCACACACATAAACACCATCAGGAGAACACACTTCAAAACGGAGGCTTAAAATGTGTCCCTTAGTCCAGGCTGGGTACTCAGCACCCCCGAAAAACCGAAAATCAGAACACCCGGAAAGGAGGCACCCAAAATGCACAGGCACTTTCCAAATCTTAGACCTAGCGCCACATAAGAGAGACATTCACTCCCCCATTAAGCATGCGGCAGTGTCGCTCACCTCGCAAAGCAGTTAAGACGGGGGTTAAAATATTAAGCCCCACAGAAGAAAATCTTGGGGTGTTATGAAGTTGCTTGCTCCCCCACCCCGAGCAGAACTTTAGGAGCGGGAGCTTCTCTGGAACACATCAAATCTTGAAACTGACCAACATGTTCCGCTTGGAAATGGACAGTCAGAGGTTTCACCAGCCTCGGACCTTCACGTCTACTTTCCTCAGTCGAATTTATTTAAAGATGTCCACGGAAATCACATGCTCACATACCTAGATTTTATATGATCGGTTTTTGCTCTCTTGAGCGTCAGGGTGAATGCCAGACATAACAGAAGACAACAGCTCTGAAGTGAAACCACTACACAACCTGACACCACACAACATCACCGGACATGGCGTTAGTGAGATACAGGCAGCACTGCGACCGACATGTATCCAACATGACACCGCACATCGGGCTGAAATACGGAGTGGCAGATGGAAATAAATCCTGTGCGTTATAGACAACCCTGTCTTGTAGAGAATAGGTAATAGACTATTGATCGTAGCTCCTTATGTCTGATGGGAAATACGAACATTGTGTCCTTGTTATGAGTTTTCTATTGTAGTTTGTTTCTACCTGAGCAATTTTAATTAAAAGGCACTTTCCTTCTCCTGGTGCCTCCCTCGCTCCCGAAAGCTTGCCCCTTTTCTAGTGATTCTTTGACCTGTCTAAAAAGCTGGAGGAAGGAAAGACAATGGGAAACTACAGTAGGTGGGCTGCATTAACAGAAATGCTTGTGAGGTCAGACGGATAGGTAAGATGGTTGGGTCCATGGATAGGTCTCTAGTCTGGGGCTTGAGCAAGAGACCTGGGTTTTGTTCCCAGCTGGGGCACAGGGTTTTTGAACGACTCTTGGAAGCAAATGACACAGTCTCTCTGGTGTCCATCTGTACAACCTGGATAATCGCGCCTCCTTACCTCACAGGAGGTGGAATGAGGCGCTCCTATATTAACGGGGGACCCTATAAGTACCTGACATAGAGTGAGCTATTCTCTAGAATACATATACAGCTGGGTGGAGTCAGAATAGAACTTTTAGCACCTCTGGTTGGGATTTACAAACGAATCCAAGGGAACTAGGTGCCCGTTATGCTACTTTCAAAAATCAGATTTTTGTTAAAAGAAAGATCACGTGATTATTAGCCACTGTCCATCTAGCCCAGTATGGCCGTTCTTATCTATCTATCTATCTAATCTATCTATCTATCTAGTCATTAATAAAATATATGGACCTAAAGCTTCAGACACGCACTGCCACGTGACAACTGGATGGTTGAATAAAAATACTCAAATACCTCGACATAGTGCGGAACGGCATGTGTGTGTTTGTGTGTGTGCGTGTGTGTTTCTGTATGTCAGTGGTCGGCAACCTTTCAGAAGTGGTGTGCCGAGTCTTCATTTATTCACTCTGATTTAAGGTGTCGTGTGCCAGTCATGCATTTTAATGTTTTTAGAAGGTCTCTTTCTATAAGTCTATAATATATAACTAAACTATTGTTCTATGTAAAGTAAATAAGGGTTTTAAAATGTTTAAGAAACTTCATCTAAAATTAAATTAAAATGCAGAGCCCCCCGGACTGGTGGCCAGGACCCGGGCAGTGTGAGTGCCACTGAAAATCAACTCACGTGCTGCCTTCCGCACGCGTGCCATAGGTTGCCTGCTCCTGCTGTATGTGTTGCATAAAGGATTGTATATTGTACATTGTATATCAGCAGCCATAAACACTGGAATGAAACCTTGCAGCTTCACTTAACCAATCCTTGGTATTAATTGAAGCCCATGTCAAAGCTCAGACTGTCTTCAGTGGGGGCCAAGATCATCCAGTCTGAGCAACAAAAGACCAAAAGAAGACTAAAGACTGGGCTGCAAAAGAGTTGTTTTTGCCAGCCCTTCACTTTCAGTAGAAGCTCAGGTTGTCTATATTCATTACTACTACCACTACCACTACTCCTACTACTATATAAGCACTTCACTCACATAGCTTTTTTCATCCAAACAAAATCTTTTCCCCAACCAGCTCTACCACGAACGCTAATGAAGCTGCTTCTGTGAGTAAGACACCCTTGGAGGAGTAAGGGATGTGAATATAAGCCCTAACTGAATAATCTCAAAAAATTATTCAGGTTGCTACATCTGATTGCCAAATTCTCCCATCAGGCCACAAACTGTGTAGATCCCTCTTTACCAGAGTAAGCATTGGCTGATGATGCAATACCAATAAGAATTGCCTAATGCGAGCATAATTTGATAGCAAAAGACAGTTTTCATTCTTTATTAAGGATTATCACATTTTGCCCATTTGAAAAAAAAAGATGTTCCCCAAATTTCCCTTTCCCCGTTTTGATAAGCAAACAATAATAAATTAAACAATGACTCAGGCCCTCATCATGGAAAATTTGCAAGGTTAATTATCTAGCTTTCCAGCCCCAACTGACAGAGGCCTAGCACAACCTGAGGTCCCTTCCAACCCTGATATTCTATGATTCTATGAACCTGGTCCTGGTCCATGACAGGGGCTAGGTTACTAACTATTACTAACAGGAAGTTATTGGGAGACTTTCCAGTGAACTACAGAGTTGGCTCAGACCCTCGTTGGTTTCAGTGGGGAGGTAGGCTGGGACAACGTGGCCCTATATTTTCTTCAATACTTCTGCATTCGTGCGGAAGGAGAGTCCCACCCACCACGGCACCACAGATACGAACTCTAGCCTGCATCTGAAGAAGTGCGGTTCTTACCCACGAAAGCTTATGCTCCCAATACTTCTGTTAGTCTCAAAGGTGCCACAGGACCCTCTGTTGCTTTTATCTATCTATAGATCTTTATTTAGTTAATTAGCTCTTGTGTTTCCCCGAGGTCTAACTTCCAGAGTAGCTCATGCCAACAGGACCTTATCTCGTAATTGCTGCAGGAGAATGAATTGACATTGGTTTCCCCTTGCCGAATGAGACTTCACGTGGATATGACAAATAATTTCAAGAAGAAAGAAAGAAAGAAAGAAAGAAAGAAAGAAAGAAAGAAAGAAAGAAAGAAAGAAAGAAAGAAAGAAAGATCACAATTTCTAAAATAAAGTAGCTTCTTGTGGCTTTTTACCCTGAAAAGAGGTTATGTGATATTGGGGGGGAGAGGGAGGCAGAGGGAATGCCGACAAAGGAAAATGATAGAACTAAATAATAATTTTTAAAAAACAAACCAACAAGAGAACCGCATGGAAGGCGAACGCTTAAGCTTAGTTATTTGTGGAGCACCCACTTTTCCCCCCCTGCACTGCACACAAAGTACCCGCAAAAAAATTTAATTTCCACCGGCGTGGCAAAAGAATGCGCCACAATGGCTTTGCGGACTCTGGAAAGCTATTCCACTGAGCAGCAAAGCTGGACGATCCTTATTTGGTTGTTTACCAAAGTTAATCTTATCCGAATAAACTATCCCTTGCCCGTGATTCCCATGCCACTTTTGGTTGCTGTCCCAAAGAAAATGTGTTAAGGTGAAGTGTACAGAAACGGTGATATAAAACAGGAGAATTTGGGTTCCAAATGTAGAAACAGAAGAACCAGGGTTAACAGATACATGTATCATACAGAGAAATGAGTGTAAGTGCCATCATTCACATAATATCAGTGTCTGGAAATTCCTCTATGAAGGACCAGTTGTCTTTCTTCTTCTTCTTCGTCTTCATCATCATCCTCTTCTTCTTGTAGCATCCAGAAGCCCTACTCCCAACCCCATTGTGCTAGTTGCTATCCAAACATAAAAAAGTTTTCATGGTTAGCTTGCACGTATAAGTCAATGGTGTATAGATTCTGTACATTTCTCTTCTCTTTCAGCTGGTCTTTTTCAGGTCAATGGTCGGCTGAGTTGATCAGTTAGAAATAAGTCCTGACCTTATAGGGTCAATAGACTGGGCGTTCGCTGAATTACGTGAAAGCGCTCAGCCTTCGGTCCTTTGCCAACGCAAAAACTCTTATGGACTTTCATAGGGATGTTGGCTGCGTAGGAATAACTGCAGGACCAGCATCTTGGGAAATTATTTCCTTGTAGATTTCACCAGGGAAGGGGAAGGCATGGGTTTGAGGAGCACATCCGGGGTTAGGAGACGTGGTCAATGATTCTTCAAGCGAGTCCCAAACCCATATCGTATGGCTATTCTACGCCCAAGCGCAAACTCCGCGAAACACAGGGAACTCTCAGAAAATATCCAGAAGCACTGGCAATGTTTGCTTCATCAAAGATCCAAGCAAGATTTTGCCCCTTTAAGAATCGTGCGGTCAGTCTAAAATACCTTTAATGCCTTTTATATTTACTTGTTATTTTATGTCTCCCCGCGCGCAAAGAATTTTTGTTTAAACTAGTGGTTTCGTTGGTGGCTTTTATTTGATTTTATTTCTTATTTTGTCCTCTAATTAATTTTAAGTGTCTTTTTTTATCCCTTCGCCTGCTGAGAAATAGTTTTCTTTTTGCTCTGTACTTTTCTTTTTCTTCTATATGGAGCGGTGGCTCCATAAATAATTTTAATGAGGTCGGTTTAATTGCTTTTGGATGCGCATGCAGTTGAAATGTTGGATACATTATTTCTGGGTGGGAAGGTTCCACTTTATTTGTTGTGGCTCTTTCTTTCCAGGCTGCCAAAACTGACTCCAGAAGCCATGTTTCTTTGAAAAGCGTAGCTCATTTAATAGTCTCCCCCCCCCCTCCATTGCTTTTTCCCTTTGCAATTATAGGTGGCTAGCCCGTGAATTCATTCTGTTTTAAAGTCTCTTCTCCTCCACTCCCAGCTCTTTATGAAGAATCCCCCGCCACCTTTAAGTGTTTCTCAACATAATTTCTTGCCTCCTAAATTTAAGTGAGGCAGAAACTCAACAAAATAAACACGGCAGCCGGGAAAATAACAGCTCATGTCCCGATGTGAAGCGCTCTTCTTTTTACCACAAAGCAAGGTATTAGCAGGCCATAGCGCGGCCTGGGTGTCTAAGCAAAGTTCCCCCTTCCCCTAGTTTTCCTTACAAATTGATGGGGCCCATAATTATTCATCAAGCGTCATGGCCTGGTCGGTGAGCAGTTTTGCAAAAGGAGCGAGTGGCTTTTGCAGATTTGCCACCGGGTACTAATGGCGGGATGGAAAAGGAGCCTGTTGCAATGTGCTGCTAGTGTTGGGGTTGGATAAGAAAGAGAAATTACAGCGGAGTCCATAGACAAACAGACTTCATTCATTACCCCTTCCCTCCATATCTCGCCTAGCCGCAGTGTTCTTTCGAACAGAGAGTGATAAGGCCCTCAACCCAGCTTCTACTCACAGTTACTCCCCTGTCATTCCGGAGTCACTCCTTTGGCCTCAATGCGGAGTCACTCCGAAATGAGACCAGCGAGAGTGAGCCCACGACCAAATCAAAGTACCTTGGCTGGGAGACGTGAAAAACTGACCCATAAGGTCTCACCCTGCTCGTTTTATTCGTGCTCTCAGCATTCGGCCAATCGGAATAGGCTCCTGATGTCACAGTATGGCTGTATAAAAGGGGGTGGAACAAGGGGACCCCCCTCACCTATTCCCGTGCGAGGGCGTGTCCACACCCCGAGGCCTGCATCATACACAGGGGAGCCAAGGGGGACAGGGCAAGGCGACTGGGAAGGCGAAGTTTCAATGCACAGCTTACCGTAATTGGGCAATTCAGTGTCGGACCTTTTCTCTTTACACTGAGGGGGAGGCGGAATAAAGCGCCACAGAACCGGAGTCATAACTTTTAGGGCCAGAAGGGAAGACTATTGGGAATCAAGTCTGACCACAAGCCAGGAAGGGAGAAACCCAGCCAAGCGTTCTTTTTCCAAACCAAGACAGTCGGAAGAAGCGATAGGCTCCCAGTTATCTCTGGAAAGAAAAGGGAAGCAGGGGGCCAATCCCAGTGGGCCGGCTTTGGCCAGTCAGCAGCTCCGAGGTGACAGCCAGAGAGAGCTACAAATAGCAAGGAGGCAGCTTCTGAGCCCCCTGATACTTGACACCCTGGCACCGACTCTCTTGCCTGACTCTGCCTGGCCACAACCCTCGCTTTCTCTTTCACAAAACAAGCTGCTCGCTCTTCCACGCCAGTTCCCTCGCTGGGACACTTTCCTGTTTTGATTGAGTTCTCCGCTCTGCTTGGCAAGCCGCCTCTGCTCAGGGGGAGCCAGGCGGGTGGAAGGGTACAGGGGCTTGGGAATAGCCAAATAGGGATTTCCAAAATCCAGAGCTGGGGAGAGTCCGAGGTGAGGAGAATCTAGGTCCTGCCCATTGCTCCTCAGTAGACATGTCCTCTAAGGACCTGCCAACCACGAAGACCGCTTGCGTGGCACTAAATAACTAAACAATCCCCTTAAATACAATTTATTTCATCGTGTAAAATTTAACCTAATACTCAATCTAAGACGTCATACAAACCATTGTAGGGACAGGCAGATCCAAACTATTCCACTGAAATCAAAAGGTTTGGGTCCACCCATACTATTTACTACTTCGATTTCCTGCCCCCATGCGCCTTTACTTGCCTTGTGTAGGGATTGTCTCTTATCTTGATTGGTCTCGGTTAGGGCCTCACTGTACAAACACATGCCATTGTAGGTGAATAGCTTCTCACCTAAGACATGGCTGTGATCTTCTTCTTCTTCTTCTTCTTCTTCTTCTTCTTCGTGTTACCGTAGCACATACGACCCCAGTAGGCGCTGTACATTATTTATTAGATGTATTACAGTAATGTCTAGGAGCCCCAGTGATGGGCTCGGACCCCATTCTGCTGAGTGCAGGACAAACAAACCTAGAACAAAAGGATGATCCCTCCTGGTCCCCAAGAGTTCTACAGTCTAAGTAAGTCAATCTAACTAGTGGGTTGTGTCTTCGGAATACAGGGTGATGGGGGCAGCACGAGGTGTGTTACATAAACCTCGGTGTTCATGAGAACAACCCACGTGATAAAAAACAGGGCAGAGGAATGAAGAATTATGCTTTACACAACGTGGGTTTCCAAAGGTCCCCACTGGAGAGCAAAAAGGCCGTTTTAAACATTTGCAAGACAAGAGGTGGGCGACTAGTGTCTTTGCAGCTGTGTCAGCAAGCGATTAACAAAAAGTAGCACCTGCCACACACACCTAGTACCTCCTTTGCCTTTGAGTGGCAAAGCCGGAGCAACTCAGCTACCCAATGTTTCCCTCAGAGTGTTATAGAAATATGTGTTTCCCAATCAGCTGGTGGATTTCCCCAGGACTCTACAGCTTTCTGAATGCTCCCCACCAAATCCGTTTTTCTGGGACTTTTTTTTTTCATTTGTTTTCTTTATTTAAAGAACAAAATCTTTACAAATAAGTCGAGAGAAAAATGGGAGCAAAAGCCCAGGGACCTAAAAACTGGGGCTGGGGTTTTCAAATGAATCTGAGGGAGTCAGAACGCAAGGGTAATATTTCCAAAAGACCCTCAATTTAGGACCTTAAGGCTCATTTTCAAAGGTGACTTAGTCACTAAGTCATTAAGAAAGTCTTAGGTTCCTGAATCAGTTAGACACTGAAAATTCACTCCTAATACTATTCAGCTTAGATAGAAATGGAGCATCTGTTTCCCCTGGGTTCCTTTGAAAATATCAGCTCTATTTTTAATTTTCTTCAAGATCCCTTGCCCTTCGCCAGTGGGAGTGGGGAAGGGGGGGAAGGAATGTACCTCCTTGCTCATATCTGATTTCTGTATAAGACAGTGCAGCCAACCACCTCCCACCATCTCTTTTCCTCCTACCCCCCAATGTTAAAAGTCCCCCAGATCTTCATATCATGGAATATGAACCAGGAATTTCTCAACTTCTTCACTTAACTGGTAAATTCTCCTTCCCTCCCAAGGCCCAGCTCCAGCATCTCAGAACATAAGGACTTTCCACCCTGGCAAATCTTTGCAAACAGACCGATTTGAATAATGACGCCCTTTGCCTCCAGCAAGTTTTCTCAGTCCTTATTCCACCTTTCTCAAGCCTACAATTTTATCTGCCCAGCTAAGCACTTTTGCTCCCATCAAAGCAACACCTCTCCCCAACCATAGGTGCCCATGCAGTCCCTGCCTCTTTTTGGGACCGCACAATCACTTCCATGCGGAAGTATGACCTCATAGGTAAGCTAATGATTTCCCCCCTCAGGGACAGGCCATAGGAAAAACTCAGACTAAAGGCTAGTCAAGTTCCACATTGCAACACAAATATTTGCAGCCAAGGCAGGACACAAATAGCTGGCCAGGCCATTTGTTTAGTATTATTAAAACTTGTTATCTGTATTACCAGAGCACCTACGAGCTCTAGTCATGGGCCAGGACCCCTGTACAAATACAGAGGACTAGATATTGGCTTCAGATGGATCCCAGATCAGAATCTTCCCCATGTCTAGAGCTGTTTGGATTTAGGGTTCAGGTAACACTGAGTAGCTAAAATTTGCCCTGATATCCTCTTGTTTATAATGGATCCCCTTATGATATTTCAGAACCCTCAAAAGGAACTAATTCCAGCTGAGAAGTTGATTTTCATAGAATATCAGGGTTGGAAGGGACCTCAGGAGGTCATCTAGTCCAACCCCCTGCTCAAAGCAGGGCTGATCCCCAGACAGATTTTTGCCCCAAATCCCTAAATGGCCCCCTCAAGGACTGAACTCACAACAGTGGACTTAGCAGGCCAATGCTCAAACCACTGAGCTATCCCTCCCACCCATGATTTTTTTTGTTGCCTGTATATTTTCCCTTATTAACATAACAATACCTGTCTTGGAAATTTAGGCTGGGCATTTCCAAGAAACCCTACGAGAATTAGATTCCCCCAAACTCCAGCCTTCCTATCCCAATCTAGCCAAGGGAGAGAAATTAATGGAGATCCAGTTAAGGGACAGAAAAAAGTCTAGGTTGGCTCTTTAATGCAATGCACTTATTCTTGGATAACTTGTTTCCCTCTAGCATTTACACACTGGCCCAGTTCCAGGCTTGGGTTGATTCATCCCGGCCAAGCCTAAAACACAGACTCTATCCAGACAGGCCGACTAATGAGGCAAACTGTGGAAGTCTTTTGAGAACAGCTGAGCTCATGAGATACCCACTGTCTTGAAGGGTGGAAAACTGGTGAGAATTAGGTGATGCCAACGAATATGCTACACCTCTTTACCAGACGTTCCATGATCTTGGGTTTACTGATGGGACATGGGATGTTTTCAACCAGCCTGGTTTATTACACTCTCCTGTAGCTAATCTGTTCATTTGCTTGGAGTTACGTACCTGGGAGGGATGTGGGGGAGGGAAAGAGTTTGTGTGGGTTTAAGCAAAGTTCTTGGATTTACATAACCGAGCTGTCTTCAAAGGGATCATTATGTCATGTTTTTAATTAAACATGTTTGGTTCTTTTACAAATATTACAGTATGCAATAAATCTGTTTTATTACTGCAAGTGAATGAAAGACACATTGACTTTGCAAATGTTGGGTCGAGGTACAAAGCATCTAGAATCAAATATGATCCGTAAAAAGTTACAGATGCCAGGAAGCAGGGGGTAAGAGGGTGAGGAGGAAAATCGACTTTCAACTATGTGTCAGATTAGATCAGTTACGTCTGTTCGGTTTCAGTCCATTTCATGGTTTCGTTTTAAAAGGCCCATCTTGACATCTTGCTTCCAAGTCCTTTTGGTGAGTTTTTAGATCTGGAATTCTCTTGTCACCCCATAGCACAGGTAGGCCGAGAAAATAATTGTTTTAAAAATAAAGGGCGTGGCTACAAGCAGGATTGAAAGTGGTCATTAGACTGAAAATCTAAAACTCCCTTTTACTCCAAAAATCTAAACATTACATAATCTCTCTCTCTCTCTCTCACACACACACACACACAGGGAGAGAGAGGAAGAGAAACACACACATACATGTTTGATCCATGGCCATCATCTTGCATTCATTTGCTACAATATAAATTAATTATTCAGCCTGACACACATTATGACCAAATTAAGCACAACAAACAATAAAACACACACAGACAGCGGCTCATTTTCTGTGTTCTCATAAAATGTCTAATGCTCACACATCAATTGGGAGCGCTGGTTCGCACAGCAGAACAAACAACAGGGAAACTTTAAACTTTCATCAGGGCATATATTTCACCTCAATAACACTTTTTTATGTGCTTGCACTTGAATACATTTTATTACTAGAGACTCAAATTAAAATTAAATTCAAATTCAAAATTCAAATAAAAAAGAATCCCTCTTGGGCCACATTTTTAGGTGGTGTAACATGGCACAGCTCCTTTGGAGTCGATGGAGCTGAGCTAATTGAAACCAAGGGGATCTAGCCCAGGGTTTATTATTTAGCAATATTTCCTAAGAACAAACACTTAGGGGGGAGTTTTTTGGGGGAAGTGGCACTTCATTTTCTGTAATAAAATTAAAAATAAAGGATGTTTCCCCTCTTTTTTTCCCCTTCTAGAAGTGAGATGAAGATGAGGGAAAAAACTCTTGAGATTTTCAAATGTGCCTAGGGATTTAGGTACTCAATTTTCATTGAAAGTCAATTCCCATTGAGTTGGAATCCCCAGTCAACTGAATTCCAGCTGGAATAGGCCCCAAAACTCATTTGAAATTATCACCTAAATTCAATGGATTTCGAACTTTCTTTTGCTGCTTTGAAAATTTCAGTCTTAAATTAGCTCCTTCTGAATAACAACCCTTGATGTTGTGGCGTGAAACTTTACTCAGGGCTCTGGCACTCATTCTAATACCATGAATCACAGTGACTGGTGGGTATCCACAGTAGTTCCACTGTAATAGAGTTTGAACAATGCTTATAAGAACAGTTTCCTTTGACCTTAGGATAATCTGGGTTTGACTTTATGGACTTTCTGATTGTTTGTAAGAATTGTCCCTTTAAAGTCCCTCTGTCCAGTAGACTGTAAAAAAAACATGACAGACAGACAGACAATACAC
Source organism: Malaclemys terrapin pileata (assembly GCF_027887155.1). Classification (NCBI taxonomy): domain Eukaryota; kingdom Metazoa; phylum Chordata; order Testudines; family Emydidae; genus Malaclemys; species Malaclemys terrapin. Next base: position 7,400,750 of record NC_071527.1, on the reverse strand, counting down.
CAAACCTTGAGGGGAAAATAGTAAAGACTGACTATTAAATCCTGATGCTAGAAGTGAGGTGCTTAGCAGATCTGAATTAAGTTTCTAGAGGATTCAGATTTGAGGGTTTAAAGGGCCCAAATCCTGCATGTTTTTTCCAATGGAGTAAAAGTCAAGTGATCAGCCTCACTGATGTCAATGGAGAGTAACGTTATACACAGATGATTAAGTCTGACAGATGCTTTATAGCCCACTGATAAATTGTACAGTCAATTGCTTGACCACACTTTGGTTCATTATGAAACACATTCAAGAGACCAAATAACCAATATTGGTCCGGTTTATTGCTAAAAGTCAATAACAGTATAATACAGAAGGAAAGGTCAATACTATACCAATTTCCCAGCCGTCCTGTGCAGGATTGTTAAATTCACCTTACGCAGAGGGTGGTCTTCCATTCAGGAGCAGCGCCAGGGTTTTTGGCACCCTAGGTGGGGGTCCTTCCATGCTTCCGGTCGTCGTCGGCAATTCTGCGGCGGGGGGGTCCTTCCGTGCTCCCGGTCTTCGGGGCATTTCGGTGGCGGGTCCCGGAGCGAGTGAAGAACCCGCCGCAGAATTGCCGCCGAAGACCCGGAGCGCAGAAGGACCCCCCAGCCACCGAATTGCCGCCAAGGGCTGCAAAATGCCCCCCCAAATCCTGGCACCCTAGGCAACTGCCTAGGTCACCTAAATGGAAGCGCCAGCCCTGCTCCCATTAGGTTATGCTCCTAAAGCTATCATCCTGTTCACAAGTAAAAAGGCACTATGTGCATCATCTGAAACTAGATTCAACCAATCAGCTTTCTACCTTGTTTGTCTGGTACCTTGGTGAACCCCTTATCTCTTTGTTCTGAGCACATGCATTTAAGGTAAGGGGCATGAAGGTACTTCCTAGGTTTGTACCAGGGTACAAAATCTTTGGGACATTTCTAAGACTGGCCTGTGAGAGTAACTCCCTCGCTGTTGCTATGGTAAAACACACATATGTCCTGATCATGACAATTTTCCTATCTACTTAAGCCAAAACTTACTTCGGGGGTTACATGGATGAACAGAATTGTGGGGAAGAGTATAACCCATTCAGTCATCATAACTTCCCAACATTCATATTAATACTATGCCAAACATATATGTATTGGCTAACATAAGAACATAAGAATGGCCGTACTGGGTCAGACCAAAAGTCCATCTAGCCCAGTATCCTGACTACCGACAGTGGCCAATGCCAGGTGCCCCAGAGGGAGTGAACCTAACAGGTAATGATCAAGAGATCTCTCTCCTGCCATCCATCTCCACCCTCTGATAGAGTCTAGGGACACCATTCCTTACCCATCGTGGATAATAGCCATTAATGGACTTAACCTCCATGAATTTATCCAGTTCTCTTTTAAACGCTGTTATAGTCCTAACCTTTACAACCTCCTCAGGTAAGGAGTTCCACAAGTTGACTGTGCGCTGTGTGAAGAAGAACTTCCTTTTATTTGTTTTAAACCTGCTGCCTATTAATTTCATTTGGTGACCCTTAGTTCTTGTATTATGGGAATAAGTAAATAACTTTTCCTTATCTACTTTCTCGACATCACTCATAATTTTAGATACCTCTATCATATCCCCCCTTAGTCTCCTCTTTTCCAAGCTGAAAAGTCCTAGCCTCTTTAATCTCTCCTCATATGGGACCCTCTCCAAACCCCTAATCATTTTAGTTGCCCTTCTCTGAACCTTTTCTAGTGCCAGTATATCTTTTTTGAGATGAGGAGACCACATCTGTACGCAGTATTCAAGATGTGGGCGTACCATCGATTTATATAAGGGCAATAATATATTCTCCGTCTTATTCTCTATCCCCTTTTTAATGATTCCTAACATCCTGTTTGCTTTTTTGACCGCCTCTGCACACTGCGTGGACATCTTCAGAGAACTATCCAAGTAACGAGCCAGGTATGAACATAGACATTGACTTTCAGTAGGCGTTGGACACCCAATTGTCCTTTATGCCCTTGAAAATGTCCCCAAAGGACTCTGCCTTGAAGAAACCTAAATTTTAAGTCTTGTCTACAAGGTGTATTTACACACCAATGTGTTAAGTGGATGCAAAATGCTACCATACTTTGATTGCAACTAGTGGGGTGTATTGAAAACTGTGTTAAAATTACAAGCTATCATTTCAAGTTTGTAAGGGGTTTCCTGGTCCTGCTTGTAGGCTAGGGGGATCTGTAGGGAAACCTGCAATCTGGGCCTTGAGCAGTCAGTCAGCAGCCAGTCAGCCTAGAATAAGGTGATGAGGATTGTGACTCTTGGTTTTAGGAAGCAGCCTGCTTTGTCTCTCTGTGTTTTGGGGTTCTGAATTCTAAGAAACAAAGCAGTGTTAGGTTGCAACCTTCCAAGAAGAGCATTTTAATGTTTTCATCTCTCGTCTCTGTTTGATTGCTTTGAACATAACAGAAAGTCATTTAAGGCCAGGGACCCACAATCTTTTTGTTCTGTGTTTATACAGCACTAGCACAAGGTGGCCCTGGTCCATGACTTGGGATTTACCTGTACTGGTGTGCCATAACTTGGCACCATACATTGGGTTTGCTGCATTATAATATGCATAATTTAGGTTAAGACGAATTTAAAGTCTCATTCAATGAGATTGTGAATGAAAGGGCAGAAACATTCTATGGGCCCCAGTGAATGGTGATTGTGAGGGGACTCCTGCTCAGTGTCCCCTCCCCTTCTACAGGGCCTCAGGAGAAAGGCTATAGAAGTGGCTGCTCGGGAGACAGTGCCTTTGAGAAGGGAGAGGTGGTTCTATACACTATGTTATAGGACTGGGTTGAAACCCAAGATGAGGAGTTTTCTCCTTGCCTTGTCATTACACCACCCTTTAAATCCCATGACTAAATGCCAGGGATGAGCCATCATTAGTTTTGACATTGTTTTTTGCCTATCAAAACACTACGCCTGCTTCCAGAAACCTACAGAATTAAAGGTCTAGAAAACATGACCCATGAGGGAAGATTGAAAAAATTGGGTTTGTTTAGTGTGGAAAAAAAAAGATTGAGGGGGACATGATAACAGTTTTCAAGTACATAAAAGGTTGTTACAAGGAAGAGGGAGAAAAATTGTTTTTCTTAATCTCTGAGGATGGAACAAGAAGCAATGGGCTTAAATTGCAGTAAGGGAAGTTTAAGTTGGACATTATGAAAAACTTCCTAACTGTCAGGGTGGTTAAGCACTGGAATAAATTGCCTAGGGAGGTTGTAGAATCTCCATAATCGGAGATTTTTAAGAGCAGGTTAGACAAACACCTGTCAGGAATGGTCTAGATAATACTTAGTCCTGCCTTGAGTGCAGGGGACTGGCCTACATGACCTCTCGAGGTCCCTTCCAGTTCTATGATGCTATGATTCTATGTTGGTTTAGACTGCTCTCCAGTATGTGGTTGCAATTTATTTAGTGAAGACCGAAGAAAGATGGATCTTTAATAATCAAATCTTAGGTCGGTCAGTCTATCTATCTATCTATCTATCTATCTATCTATCTATCTATCTATCTATCTATCTATCTATCTATCTATCTATCTAAAATGTTCTCTCTCTCTCTCTTTTTCTTATCTATAAATACTGAAGTACTAAGAGCAGTGACAGATCATCCACTTTCCCCTCACAACTGGAACAGACACATATCTACCAGATCTGGCTAGGGGGTGGGCAAAGGAAGTGTTGTCTCTATGGCATCATTCCACCCTTCCCCTATAGAAGCCCATTCATTGGTGCATCATAAGAACAGGTTTTTATGGAGTGGAGAGGGGTTAGCCAGTGGCAGGAATACCAGGTAGGAAGGACACATTCCATGGCATTGCCCCCATCTCCCTCCCCAAACTCCTGTGGATTCCCTTTGGAGACTCATGCTGACCCAGTTCACCATTGCTATATTGGAGTTTCCTCACCACACAATACCTCTCCTGAGGGAAATAGCCTTGTTGCAGTTGCAGATGAGGAAACAACTTGCCATGTTGGCCACAGAGGGCTGGTGAGCAACACAGAGGCACAGGGTATCCATAGATTTCTAGAGATCTTTGGGCGTTGATAGTCAACCCCTTTGCCAATTCCTGTTGGGGAGGTGGGAACTTCAATCACTCATTAACCATGCAGGAGGAAATACATGCGACTGCTGTTCTATTCCTGGCTCTTCCATTAGCCTGCTTGGTGACCTTGAGTAAGTCACTTCCCCACATGGTGCCTCAGTTTCTCCATCTGAAAACTGGGAATAATGATATTGACCTCCTTGAAAAGTTCTCTGAGACCCATGGGTGAAAGGCATGATCTGAATAACAAATAGCGAATAGGTGAACAACCTACAGCCTATTTTAAATGGTTTCCAGTCGCTTGTCCATCTGTACAAAGTGCATAATAGCACTGCCTTGCCTCCCAGAGGTGTTGTGAGAGTAAATCCATTAAAGGCCATGAAGTGCTCAGACTTCATGCACTGCCAGGGAATGCAATTCCCTGATTCACAAGCATTTACATGAATTTCCATCCATTATCCCACTACTCATAGTAATGAATTATATGAGCCCACATGTCTATAACAATCCGCATAATTCATCATTGGAATAGATCACCAAAGGTTTGAATAGGTTCTTCATCACCTGATAAAACCGATATAAGGAAATGCTTTTCCCCACATACGTAATTAGATGATGGAACTCATTGCCACAAGAAGCTGTTGAGGCCAAGAATATAGCACATTCCAAAAAGGGATTGGATGGTTATATGGCTAACAAGAATAGCCAGAGTTATAATGGTTACTACTAACAAAAATCCTGGAAGGGATCTTAAAACTAATGTTTCAAGGTTTAAGCCAATCTCTAACTATTAGAGACCAGGATCAGACCTAACAAGAGAGGAGATTATCCCACATCCACTACTGTGGGGGTACTTACCACTTCCTCTGAAGCGTCTGGTTCTAGCCACTGTCAGAGAAAGGATGCTGGGCTAGATGGACCTTGGGTCTGATCCAGTTCTGAAGTCTCTAATTGGAGATTGGAGCTAAGATTTCCAAAGCCACCTAGGGGATTTAGATGTTTAATTCCTATTAAAATGAAAGGAAATTAGCCAGACAAATTCCCCAAGGCAACGCTGAAAATTTCAGTCTGGCTGTCTTTCTGAAAGATACCCTCTAGCTGAACCCCAAGTTACGGGGCTGAATGCAGCAAACACTATGTGAGATTCTTTGGCCTTCTGCTGGGCAGGAGGTCAGAGAAGATGATCTCCATGGGCCTTTCTGTCCCAAAAAAATCTCTGCGTGAAATTCTGGCCCAATTGAAGCCAATGCGAGTTTGGCCATTGGCTTCAACTGAGTCAGGATTTCACCCTATGAATAAATTTGGCCTTATCATCTATTCATAGATTCATAGATTCTAGGACTGGAAGGGACCTCGAGAGGTCATTGAGTCCAGTCCCCTGCCCTCATGGCAGGACCAAATACTGTCTAGACTATCCCTGAACTCAAGAAAGCTCAACTCAGTGCTTTTACTTGGAAAAATGTGCACAAGTTAAAGGGGATTTTTTTGAACACTTCAGCCAGCTCTAAGGAGTAGCTCCTAGCCCAGTCACTTTCTAAACCACACATACCTAGCTTGGTAACACTGCATGCAAAAAAAAAAAAAATGTATACCTACTCACTGTTTAAATGCAAAGCATGATAATGATGTTCCTCACCTCTTTCTTTTTAAATGTTAGGTATTGTAACCTTGCATACAACATCTCAGAACAATAAATGCTCAGAACTCCACTAGAAGAAAGTTACAAGGAAAAACCAACAATTATTGTCTAGACTCTAGAGAAACGACTCAATCAGGGGAAGCGAGGAACCGGCACTTTCACTTTCCTCCTGTCATTTCTCTTCTGTGCTTTTTTATTTTTTTTGTAATAAATTATGGGCCAGACAGTAAAATGCTTTACTGGCAGCTTTTAAAACTGTCCCCCCGCCACTTCTCCCTAGCCCCTCATGCTATGTTATCCGTAAAGGTGTTCTCAAACTGTATTTTGCTGGATGGGAGGATGAACTTGGAGATGAATGACAAAACTGGGATGTTCTCATGTGATTTATGACACGTGGTGAATCCAGAGTAAATTTTAAAAGAGTAAACCTCTGAATCCCAGTAATATGTACACAAGTTGAACTACTTTAACTCTACCGCTATAGTAAAAGCAATACAATCCTTCTAGTGTGGATGCAATTATACTGGTATAAATCTGCTTATACTGCTGTAGTTGAGCTCTAGTCTACACTAGCACAGATATAGTTATACTGGTATATCTGTGCTTATTTCAGTATAGGTTATTCATGTTGGGGAAACCAGCATAAGCTATCTATCAAACTCCTCGCTAACATAGTTATACCGGTACAAAAACTGTGGGTAGACCAGGCCTGAGACTCAGGTCTTGCAATTTAAGGAAAAGCTCCCTATTCAGGAAGGACACTTACTCATGTGCTTAATTTTAAGAAAGTGCTTAAATCCCATGTAAGTCAATGGGACTTTAGTATGTGCTTAAAGTTAAGCATGTGTTTAAGTGCTTTCCTGAGTAGGGACTAATTGAACAGAGACATCATGGGGTTCTCTTAATTCCTCCCCTCCGCCCCATTTACTACTGGTGAAAAAAAAAGTTTTCCACTATAAGGGGTTCAGTATTTATATTCTTTGGGTGAAATCCTGGCCCCATTGAAGTCAATGGCAAAACTCCCATTGACTTCAAGGGAGCAAGGATTTCCCCCTTTCTCTTCTAACACTCCTACTACCAACGGCTGAGGATCTGTGTATACTGATTGCACAAGGCCCCAAGGAATAAGATGATATGGCAGAATGTTTTGTTATAGAAGTTTCACCCTGCCTTGCATGTCAGTGTTCTAGGATATTCTCAAAGGCATGAACAGCTTTCATTATTTCTTAATGGAAAATACCTTGATTACAGGTTGGGTAATTACAGTTGCAGGGCTTAACTGTTGAAGTTTGGTGAGAGTCAGATTTTCTGAGGCTGCATGTAAAGTCATCTTAAAACTTTCAACAGGAAAGGCGTGTGTGTGTGTGTGTGTGTTGTGACTCACAAAGCCTTTTCTGCAAAGAACATAAATCACTTTTAGGCATTCATAAATCAATCTCTTCTCAAGCCCCCTGTCCTGCAAATGAAGTGAGGTGATTGAAAAGTTTGTACTTTGCAAACAGAATAGGACTCAGGCGAGGAATGAGTTCTCCAAATCCCTTTAAAAACTAACGAAAGGGGATTCAGCAATTTAAATGCAATTAATGAGACACATGTGAATGGGGTTCCAGGGCTTTAAAAGTAGGGTAACATAGTGTCCCCTCAATAACTACCCCTTCACAGTTAGACCAAAATGTTTCTTTAATCTATAGACTAAAAAGATTCCATCAGTCAGATTGTCTTCAATGCATACAGGGGGAAAAATAAAAGACTTCAAGCCAAAGTGTGTGTGTGTCTAAAATGTAACTGATTGGGGCCTTACATCTTTATAAATGGACCTAAATGAATGCCCTAGTTTTCAGGGAAAACACAAATACACACTCCCACACACACAACAAAAGAAACAGGCCGCTTATTTAGCTGCTTATATATGCATTTAGGGGGGCTGATCAGTTATATCCTTTTTATACATATAAATAGCAATCATATTTATATATAAAATTATCTCATATATCATATATTTTATATACCTATATTATATATTTTAATTATTAAAACATTTTCCAGATGTTGAAGGTGTATTAAACAGCCTATAAAACTCGCTGAATTAATCTCCACAATGTTCAGAGAAATAACAACCAAATTACCTTGCCTAATTGGCCTAAGAAAATGGATTTGTCAGTGGGAGACAAATTTTGATTTTACTGTGATGAGCAAATGAGAGACCACTTCAAAGAAGTTTATTAAATGCTCAGACTCAAGCTGAATCCTTTATAGCTGCACACACAGCATGGATGATATATGCATTAATGTGTCTGTGCAGTGTGGCATCATTCTTATTAAAAATAATTTATAGAGCTCCATAACTTGACATGTGTGCTGTATGGCCTGCATAAATCTTATCATTCTTCCCTGGGCAAAATTCCCGTTGACTTCTATGAGAGTTTTGCCCGAACTGAGGATACAGTAACCCCCTCACTTGAATTGCACCTTTGTTCCCAAGGACTTTTCCTAGTAGGAAGCATGTGTGTATGGAAAATGCATATTTCTCCAATCATGCTCATCTCCAAAAGATCTCAGAAGAAAGAAGGGGCAGGAGGGGGACTGAAGCCAAAGAGGGTGAATGGGAAAAAAATGTGACCTTTTTTTTAACTGAGCTGTTCTGACAGTGCATTGAAAACCGAGTAGCTATAAATCTGATTCTTTTATATGCAGCTGTTTTAAATGGTTTCCAGTCACTCGGGAGCAGAGAACACGGAGCAAACGTGAGTCCTGCAGGCTTTCACAATTCAGGTGAAGCTGAGCAATGTGGGAACTATTTAACTCAGGTGCTGAGGTGTTCACTGCTAGAGCCCAAATCAAAAAGACAGAAGAAACTGGGAATTTTTTTTCATTACAGACCAATATAAGGCAGAGTATATTTTACTGCAACTTTGAAATAGGATGGGGGTGGGGAGAGTATGTTCAAGCAGATACTTTAAATCTTCGCTTGGCAAACCTGTAATATAGTAAATTATCCATTGTGCAATGCAAAGAATGCACCCAAGGAAGAAAAATCAACAACACTGAAGAAAGAAAGAAAGAAAGAAAGAAAGAAAAAGAAAGGATCATCTGAAACTGTTGAAATCTAGTTTAGACTAAGGCTTTTTCTTCTCTCACTTTAGTTACAATACTTCCAAGATTTCATAGATTTCAAGGCCAGAAGGGACCATTGTGATCATCTAGTTCTGCAGAACACAGGGCACAGCACTTCACACAGTGATTCCTGTGTCAAGCCTATATCCAGGGCCGGTGCAAGGAAGTTTCACGCCCTAGGCGAAACTTCCACCTTGCGCCCCCCCCCCCAGCCCTGTGGCAGCTCCCCGCCCCCCCCCCCTGCCCTGAGGCGCCCCCCCCCCGGCAGCTCCCCCCTCTACCCTGAGGCGCCCCCCCCGCGGCAGTTCCCCACCCCCGGGGAGCCATGTGGCAGCTCCCCACCCCAGCTCACCCCAGCAGGCCGCAGACGCTCTAATTCTCCTCCCCTCCCAGGCTTGCGGCGCCAATTGGAGGTGGGAGAAGTGGAGCAGCGACCATGCGCTCAGGGAGGGGGCATAGGAACGCTGTAAAAAAATTGGGGGCACCACTTTTTTGGCGCCCCCAAATCTTGGCGCCCTAGGCAACCGCCTAGTTTGCCTAAATGGTAGCACCGGCCCTGCCTATATCTTGTTGTTGAGCTAGACAGTGTCAGAGAACAATGTCATCATGTCTCAGATCAGAAACATTGCAAACCAGAGTTCAGCAAATAAAGGCAACATTTTCAAATGGGAAACATTTTCAAAGGCACCTAAATCCACAAGCAGGTATGTTAATAAATGGCCTCATTTTGAAAGGTGCCGAGAAGTCACTGCAGGGAGGTCCTCTTCACACCTTGGTGGTGCCCTTTGTGGGTGACCTCTGAGAAGATTCCTGTTTGCAGCCAATATAGGCCCTGATCCTGACAATACTCTAATGCTTCACTTTATGCCCTAAATAGTCCCCTTGAAGTCAATGGATCTGTTTGTGTGTGTAAAGTTATGCACCTGGGTAAGCATTTTCAGGATCAGGGCCCAAGCTTGTGGGTGGGCCTTCTGCCTTCTCAGCATGGCCTCCAAGCCTTTCAGATGGAATGTGAGGCAACTAGTGTCTCCAAACTGGAAAATAAATCAGGCTGCTTGCCTCACTTCAAGGCAAAGCCATAATGTCTCTTCTCAGAAAGCATTTTTCCTTCCCCTCTTCATAACCATCTTTTGAGAGGGCTAGCGCACCGCATATGGAGAACCCCAATCTATCTATTTTAGGATCTTATACTGTCCCCAGTATCATAGCATCCAACCATTTCACATGCCTTGCAACACCTCTGGGAAGTGTTATTACCCCCATTTCACAGATGTGGAACAGAGAGACTATGTGACTTGTCTAAGGTCAGGGGGGAAACCTGCCGTGGAGCAGGGAATGAACCCAGCACTTATAAGTCACAGGCTTGCACCTTATCAGCTGAACCATTCTCCCTTTAAAGTGTGGATTTTTCAGCCTGGTCCAATTCACTCCCTCATCCACTAAGCATCTCTTGGAAAAAAGGAGAGGGAACAATAGCCATGGTCAAGTTGCTTCCTATTCACTGACATCCTTATTTATCAGTGCAAGCCGACCTCATGATGTGCATGAGGCGTGTTGTTACCACAAGCTCGCGCTAGTCCACAGAATACCTGTGTCTAACTGGATTCATATCCCCTGTCCCTCAGGAACAATAAACTAAAGCGTGGATTCATCCCAACCCTAGTAAATATGTGTATCTAGGTATGCAGCTACATCATGTGAACCTGCCATAATGGCACCAATGATAGGCTTTTCTGGCCTTTTATTCTACAGGGTAATGTGTGGATGATATCGCTACAATATGCCTTTGAGAACAGAATGCCGCATTTAGAAATGTAAGATGTAGCTAGCACCACCCTCTTTTGGACCATAGAAGCTTCACATGCCTCCGGGTAGCGGGAGGAAGCCCCTTCCTTCTCCATTGTTTAGTTCTTGAGAATGGCAAAAAGAACCAACACGCTCAAGGAAATCTCCTGTGTACCCTACTACAGGAGCAGGTTCCTTCTTGACTGTCCAGAAACTACAGATTGTTGTATGCTGTGTTGGTCCCAGGTTATTAGAAAGACAAGATGAGTGAAGTAACAGCTTTTATTGGGCCAACTTCCCCAGGGAAGAGAGACAAGTTTTTGAGCTTACGCAGACCTGTAGAAGATCTCTGTGGAAGCTCAAAAGCTTGTCTCTCTCACCCACAGAAGTCGGTCTAACAAAAGATATGACCTCGCTCATCAGAAGCCAGAATTAGATACAGTTTGTTCTGTGTGCGACTATCTATTCTATTCCAGTCACACACACATAATACGATATCACAGTTATCACTCATGCATATCAAAATACTTTGCAGAAGTGGGCACATATATATAAAATCATTATTAACACACATGAACTTCCCATACAAGTATTAATAAATCATATTCATAACCTTTAAAAGACCGATTTGTGTTTGCTCAGCCTCTTAGCATTAGCTATATATTTATTTTGTTCAGTTTCCAAGAACAGAACCCACTGATTATAAAATCTACTTGGTCCTGACATAAGGCTCTCTGTCATTTTTGCCACAGAAAAGGTTTCCCTTACTTTATTTCTCTGTGCCACTAATATTGGGAGATCTGTCCTTTTCTTTAAACAGTCTATCGCAGCTCTGGGCGCTAGTAGTAATTGTGTTATCAATGGGTCCTCTCCGATCCCAAGTCAATATCCTCCTTTGGACTGCAACCTAATGGAATCACCATAGGTTCTAAATATTATAATAGTCATTTTACAGCTAGGGAAACCGAGGCAGAGAGAGACTGACACTCACTTTCTCAAATGTGGGCTCCAAGTTTGGGTGCTGTGTTTATGGGTGCTCGATGCTGGATGCCCATGGTCTGATTTCCAGAAAAGTTGTGAACCCACAATACCAGATGAAGTCAATGGGAGCTGGGGGTGTTCCAGTTCTCTGGAAGTCAGGACCTACGTTTCTAAAACTTGGCACCCAAAGTCCACTTTTGAAAATTTGGTCCTAAGTGACTTGTCTCATGCCACAGAGGGGGTCATTAGCAGGTTGGGAAATAGAAACTAGAATAAACTATCCCTAGTGACACAGTGAAATGAATATTTCCGAAGATAATAATCTGTGAGCACAAAAGAGCAAGAGATACCTAAACCGACATGTGTTCTAGACTTTTGACTTTGAGTTGTTTCTGGAAGATGTGGCTGGCGTTTCAAATCTCTACATATTTTGGCTCCTTGGACCAGATCCTCAGCTGATGTCAATCGCCATAGGAAGTAGCTTTATAGATGAAGAGGAGTCATTCTTCCCTTAAAACAGTGGCCCTGCACTAGATACAGATTTTAACTTTCATACCTCTAATCAGTTCCAGTTTTGAAGAGAAATGTAGCGAGGTTCAGCCATGCAATATGCATGCCACATCTTGTATGGACACTTTCTTCATAAGCTGTCTTAAAATATTCCCGCAGTGTTTTTCATCTGAGGATCTCATAGCATGTTTTACAAACACTGGCTAATTATGCCTCAGAGGGAGGTAATTATCATGAGACACAGCTCCTGTGTGACCTTGCACAAGCCCCGGTGTTCTTTGTGCCTCAGCTTCTCCACCTGCAATATGAGGATAATAATACATCTCTACCTCCCAAGATGTAGGGAGGCTTAACTCATTACTGTGCAAAAAGTGCTTGGAAAGCGTTGAGATGGAAGACACCGCAAAGTATTGTTATTATTTTATTAAGTTGCAGCTGACTAAGCGGAGCCCAAGAGAGGACTAAGTGTGTCGGAGTTAGGAGCAGAGACAGATGTAAAACCACTGACCCCTAACTCCTGGTTTTCTGCTCAAAACCCTGTACCAGCTTGAAAAACTGGTAGCCAGGTAATCCCGATGAGGTGCATATATATGAGGTCATCAAATGTTCATTGAAATTGAATGCTTAAAAAAATGTATTCAAATCAGCTTGAGCACTGAGCACACCATCAATTTCTGCCTCTTCTTGAGTCAGCACACATTTGCACCTCAACATTTCCCTCCCCATCAGTGAGGTCACAGAGTGTGTCCTTGCCATATTTACACACTGACAAATTTTACATTGATGAAAGTGAGTCTGGGCTGAACATTAAAAAATACTTGGGATGATAGAACTTTTCAATCAGCTGTTGCAGAGGTAGCTCGGTCCAATGGCTAGGACACTATCCAAAGTTTCAAGAGACTTCCACCCCAGCTCCGCTATTGACCTACTGTCTTACCTTGAGTCAGTCATGTCATCCACATCATGGTTTTTTTTGTCTCCCTTTGTCTTGTCTATTTTTATTAGAAACTCTTTGGGGCAGGGGCTGCTATCAGTTCTATAAATCTTAGGAACTTAAACACCCTCTATCCCTGTAGTGTATGAGCACTTCACAATTTTTCACTTATTTATCTTCACAATACCTCTGTAAGTTAAGGAAGACCTATTGTTCCCCTTGTTCGGAGAGGCTAAATGACTTCCTAAGGTCATACAGGAAATCTGTGCCAGGGCAGGTAACTGACCCTGACTCTTCCGTATCCTAACCAAGTTGCCTGGCCACTGAACCATCCATTTTCACTGTTTCTAGGTTAGCTAGCATGCTAGGGCCTGTTGATGTTACAATACAAATAATATCTACATTCTTTGGGTAAAATCCTGGCTCTATTGAAGTTAAAACTTCCATTTACTTCAACAGAGTGAGGGTTTATCCTTTCAAAAAGCTCTTGATGGCTTAGGGAGGGGAATATATATCATCATGGACTCTTTGGAGGAGTTGAAATTTTCATGGACAGACCATATTTGTCACGGGGTGCCAGAGCTCCTGCATGCAACCTACTGTACTGTGCTTCTGACTGCAACTCACGGCTAAGTTTGTCCAGCTGTTTACCATCACGTCATCAACCACCCACCCACTGAATTGGACACAGAGTTCCAAAAATGTCAAAAGTCATAGGAAGGGGGGAAAGGGTTTGTTTGTTTGTTTGTTTGTTTTAAGAAACCCTGAAAATCATGAAACATGCAACTCCCATTGTGGCCTTTAAACATGTCCAGCCATCCTCAGAATAGTCCTCCACCTCACAACCGGGGCTTAGCTACAGCTTAAAAAAAAAAGTATGAACAAATTATTTGCCGCGAAATGGTGTTCTTTCTCCTTTTGAAATCCATGTGGCACTTTCCCCACTGCAGCTGGTGCAAACCATCCTAGCGCCACTGAAATCAATGAATTTACACTGGCTGAGGATCTGGCCTTTTTAGAATCCATAACGGTGCCGAGGGTGAGTTCTGCTCTATGGTAAGGCTTATTTCTGATCTCAAATCATTTGGAGCTTGTTTTCTATACTATGGACCTACCATGGTGAAAAATGTGCCCGTCCACAATTGCATAACTAACGTGGGGGAATCGTTTTCTAAAAGTTGCTATTGCGTACACAGAAATCTTACCCTCAATTATCTGGAGAAGAGCAGCCAATGCCTCTGTCATCCTGTGTGTCATAATCCTCAATGCCTCTGTCATCCTGTGTGTCATAATCCTTATGTAGAATGCAGGTCACTTTGCTCTAAGAAGGAATTAACCATGGGGAGGGAAGAGAGAGCTGTGAATTTCTCAGGTTCACAGCAGAAAAACTTCTTAATGTGGCTCCTTGATCTATTGTGTTTGTCTTATAATTTCGAAAAGCAGGATCTCGTAGTAGATTTAATTCAGGCTATAACAGCCCTCTGATTACAGGTTTCTGCCTGGTTTCCAAGTAGGAGATCTACTGGTTGACACTTAAGAACTTGTGTATACTAGAAAAGTTGCACTGGTTCAACTGGATTAGTTAAACCAGAGCAAATCCTCTGTGCATACACACTTAAACCTGTTTAGCTTGTGACAGTGTGTGGCAGTTACCATCTTGGACAATGCAGTGGGGCTACAACCCAAGCTCTCCAGAGATAGAAGGACAAGCAGCGACTACTTAAGCTAAAGCTTCCAACATAAACTTCCCCCTCTCCTCCAGCCAAATTTATGTCCTCAGGATTGGCAGGAGTGTGGTTCTATAACATTCACCTGTGGGTTACACCAGCAGCTTACCAAACCATTTTAACCAAGGGTTAAATGGGTGTAGGTGCACCAATTGTATGGGCTTGCACCATAGAATAGAATCATAGAATCATAGAGTATCAGGGTTGGAAGGGACCTCAGGAGGTCATCTAGTCCAACCCCCTGCTCAAAGCAGGACCATCACCAACTAAATCATCCCAGACAGGGCTTTGTCAAGCCTGTCCTTAAAAACCTCTAAGGAAGGAGATTCCACCACCTCCCTAGGTAATCCATTCCAGTGCTTCACTACCCTCCTAGTGAAAAAGTTTTTCCTAATGTCCAAATCTCCCCCACTACAACTTGAGACCATTACTCCTTGTTCTGTCATCTGCTACCACTGAGAACAGTCTAGATCCATCCTCTTTGGAACCCCCTTTCAGGTAGTTGAAAGCAGCTATCAAATCCCCCCTCATTCTTCTCTTCTGCAGACTAATGTCTAAACAATTCCAGTTTCCTCAGCCTCTCCTCATAAGTCATGTGCTCCAGCCCCCTAATCATTTTTGTTGCCCTCCGCTGGACTCTTTCCAATTTTTCCACATCCTTCTTGTAGTGTGGGGTCCAAAACTGGACACAGTACTCCAGATGTGGCCTCACCAATGTCGAATAGAGGGGAATGATCATGTCCCTCGATCTGCGGGCAATGCCCCTACTTATACAGCCCAAAATGCTGTTAGCCTTCTTGGCAACAAAGGCACACTGTTGACTCATATCCAGCTTCTTGTCCACTGTAACCCCTAGGTCCTTTTCTGCACAACTGCTGCCTAGCCATTCAATCCCTAGTCTGTAGCAGTGCACGGGATTCTTCCATCCTAAGTGCAGAACTCTGCACTTGTCCTTGTTGAACCTCATCAGATTTCTTTTGGCCCAATCCTCTAATTTGTCTAGTTCCCTCAGTATCCTAATCCCTACTCTCCAGCATATCTACCACTCCTGCCAGTTGTCATTTGCTGAGGGTGCAGTCCATGCCATCCTCCAGATCATTAACCAGTTTGATTAGATCAATTTGAGATTGATTTGCTGACACTTTTCTAGTAGAGACAAAACTAGAGCCACCCTTGCTAAAATGATGATCTCCACCTACTTCTAAACTAATTGACCCGATGAATATTATGGGAGATCCAGTTGCTCCTGAGAAAATAAAGCCCTCAAACCAAATCTGATCTCCTTCCAATGACCTATACAACCAACCAACGTTTCTAAAGACACAGATCAATCCCTTTGTGCTTGGCATAGAAGGCCCAATGTCCACTAGAGAAATCCACAGGTGGCTATACTTCCATTGGTGGGAAGTGCCTTTGCATCCACCCAAAAATATGCTCTATTTGTTGTTTCTCCAGCCGTTACTAGATATACATTCCTTCAGAGTACAGGAATAAGGCAGTATCCCTTTAAAAAACCTGTAAGCCCCCTAGTGGTGCTCTCTGTGTTCTGTTTTTCAGAAGCCAGCTGAAACAGGCCAGGCCAGCAGTATGTATATATCTGGGCCTTGCATGTTCAGTATAGTGGGTAAACACAGTTATTTGAACTCCACCATGCTATAAGTTACCCTGACTCCAGACTGGGCTATGTCTCCATCATTTTTAGCACCAATGCAAATCTATTTAATCAACTTGTCTAGACTCAGGGAAATTTGAACCAGTCATACTACTGTGGCAGATGTGGCAATTTCCTGAAATATCCCAGACAAACAGTGCTGAATTAAGTTTAAGTATCTTAGGAGTTCATTGTATTAAAAATTCAAATGTGTATGTATTATTGTGGAATTGTGCGTAATATCTTTATAGGGGGAGACATGACTCATGTAAACCCTGGGAAGTGTTATAACCTTCAAAGGAACAGAGGGTCCTGTGGCACCTTTAAGACTAACAGAAGTATTGGGAGCATAAGCTTTCGTGGGTAAGAACCTCACTTCTTCAGATGCAAGTAAAGGATTACTTGAAACAATGTGCCAGAAAATAATTACGTTTCAAACTTAAATGGGTTTCCCAGAAAATCTCTAGGTGTAGGTGCACGAAAAATGTAACCCCTTAGGATATGCAAGAACTTTGGAAACTTCTCCCAGAGGAAGGCTGCTGATCACCTGTTACATGAGAACAATATCAGAGGTCCCAACTGAATAAAGAAGTGACTCACAGATTCATGGGCATGCTTGTTCTGAACTAACAGCTGTTGTGAACTTGTGACCACAGAAAAACCGCTTGGTGAGGTTTGAAGGATTGATCACCTGCCAGAGCCCTGGATGGAGCTGCAGTGATCTCTGGTGAGCTTATTAGCTTGTGTGTGGGTTCTTATATTGATTTGATCTGTTTTCTCGGAAATGCTTTCACCTTAAGAATAAATGTGCTTGCTTAGAAAGAGCGGTGGGGTAGTTTTTAGCTGTGGGCAGTTATGTTGTTTATAGCCTCTGAGGAGTAAGCAAAGCTGCTCTGCTTAGGCAGTCTGACTTCCTAAGGAACTCACAGAGTAGTCAGGTAATGTGCAGCCTACAAAAACCCCAATCAGGAGAGAAAAAGATGTGGGTCTCTACCCAAGAGAGAGGTGATAGCTCAGGAGCCTAGAACAGAGGACTTTGCTGGACCATGGGGCGGGAGGCGAGGGGGGAATACAGGTACAGTTGCTCTGAACTGTGAGACCTGCATTGACACAGCTCCATCAGTGCAAACCCTTAATGTAAACACGGTGCACTTACCCCAATATCTTTAAGTCAAAAAGGTGCAAGCCCCATCTTAACTGGTGAATGTACACTGGGTGGGGGAGGGGGGGAGGGAGTTGTACAAGTGTAGCAAAAACACTGAGGCAGATCTTCAGCTGGTGTAAATTGTCATAGCTCCATTAACATCAAGGACACTCCCACTTCACTGAATAGAAAAAGCCTTCTCTAGCCACAGGTAAGCTGCAATGGTGCAACTCATGGTTCACACTAGTGCATTGGGTCTACATTAGGAGTCTGACTTGGTGTAGCTACACCAGATGATAACTCTTTCACGGCAAACACGCTCTCATTTTGTGTCCAGTGTCCAGCACAATAGGGCCTTGATCACTCAGGTTAGGCCTCTAGATGCTATTGTAATATAAATAATCAATCAATAAAGAATGTAGGGTTGACGGGGCCTAAAGCAAGGAGTCTTGTGCCCCCAAACGATGGAGAAGAAAGAAATAAGATTCATAGATTCCAAGGCCAGAAGGAACCATTGTGATCATCTGACCTCCTGTATAACACAGGCCACAGGACTTTCCCCAAAATAATTCCTTTTTGAACTAGAGCATGTCTTAAAAAAAAAATCCAGTCTTGATTTAAAAATTGCCTGTGAGGGAGAGTCCACCACAACCCTTGGTAGAAAGAAAGAAAGAAAGAAAGAAAGAAAGAAGAATTGTTTAGCTAGCTAGCTAGATAGATTAACATTTAAAATATTATTTCAAAGATTATGTGAAAACAGAATCTATCTAATTTTGGTGTCAGGGGGACGACACTCCATAAAGACCCAAGTATCATATGTCTGAATGGAATCTGACATCAAGAAGAAGACCTAGGACTCACCAAGTAAAGTGGCTTATGAAAGCTCTACTGGTTGCCAAAAAAGGAGCCTTACCTAAAATGGAAATATCCAGCACCTCCTGAAATAATTGCACACATGAAAGCTATGGATGACCTAGTTGCTGTGGATTTGCACTCAATGTCAGCAAGAAAAGAAATGCCTTTAACCCAATCTCACCTCCTTTTCCTGACCTATATAACTAACCACTACTTTTTATGGAAACAGAGTAACTCCTCTGTGCCTAGATATTACAGACAAAGCTGTGTATTGTCTTTAACATGCATCACTGTTTCCAAGTCATCTTCCCTTCCTTATTTATCTCTGTATTTACCAAATCTCAATGAAACAACAGAACCATAACAAAGGAGGGTCAAGTGCCTCAATCACCCTGCAGCAGCACAAAGTGAGTGTGAGTCTATGGATTCAGTAGCATTTTGCACTCATGCTGCACTGGTGTAGTGAAAACACAAGGGGCAGGGCAAAGAATACCTGGCCTAGAAAAATGAATGGTATTAGAGTGGATTTCAAGTTTATACTAAAGAGTTTTCCTGGAGGTGCAAGGTGGATCTTAACACGCGGAAATGTATAAGAACACACTGCCAGAAGCGGACACCCTTGATTGGCAGAGGGTCTGCCTAATAGGTGCATAGCATCCGAAGAAGTGGGCTGTAGTCCACGAAAGCTTATGCTCTAATAAATTTGTTAGTCTCTAAGGTGCCACAAGTACTCCTGTTCTTCATTATTCTAAGGGTATGTCTACACTACGGGATTAATCCGAATTTATATAATTAGAATTTTGGAAACAGATTGTATAAAGTCGAATGTATGCGGCCACACTAAGCACATTAATTCGGTGGTGTACCAGGGCTAACGTCGATTTCTGGAGCACTGCACTGTGGGTAGCTATCCCATAGCTATCCCATAGTTCCCACAGTCTCCTCCACCCATTGGAATTCTGGGTTGAGATCCCAATGCCTGATGGGGCCAAAAACATTGTTGCGGGTGGTTCTGGGTATATCCTTCCCCCTCTCCAGGGAAGCAACGGCAGACAACCGTTTCACGCCTTTTTCCTGGGTGAATAGTGCAGACGCCATACCACGGCAAGCATGGAGCCCACTCAGCTCAAGACAGCAGTCATGAACATTGTAAACACCTTGCGCGTTATCGTGCAGTTTATGCGGAACCAGAACCTGCAAAACCAGGAGGCGAGAAGTAGGCTACGGCAGCGCGGCAGCGAGAGTGATATGGACATGGAATTCTATCAAGCCGCGGGACCCGGTGCTTTGGAGATCATGCTGTTAATGGGGCAGGTTATAGCCATGGAACGCCGATTCTGGGCCCAGGAAACAAGCACAGACTGGTGGGACCGCATAGTGTTGCAGGTGTAGGACGATTCCCAGTGGCTGCAAAGCTTTTGCATGCATAAGGGCACTTTCATGGAACTTTGTGACTTGCTTTCCCCTGCCCTGAAGCGCCAGAATACCAAGATGAGAGCAGCCCTCACAGTTGAGAAGCGAGTGGCGATAGCCCTGTGGAAGCTTGCAACGCCAGACAGCTACCGGTCAGTCAGGAATCAATTTGGAGTGGGCAAATCTACTGTGGGGGCTGCTGTGATGCAAGTAGCCAAAGCAATCACTGAGCTGCTGCTACGAAAGGTAGTGACTCTGGGAAATGTGCAGGTCATAGTGGATGGCTTTGCTGCAATGGGATTCCCTAACTGTGGTGGGGCGATAGATGGAACCCATATCCCTATCTTGGCACCGGAGCACCAGGGTACCCAGTACATAAACCGCAAGGGGTACTTTTCAATGGTGCTGCAAGCACTTGTGGATCACAAGGGACGTTTCACCAACATCAACGTGGGCTGGCCGGGAAGGGTTCATGACGCTCGCGTCTTGAGGAACACTAATCTGTTTAAACGGCTGCAGCAAGGGACTTACTTCCCGGACCAGAAAATGACCATTGGGGATGTTGAAATGCCAATAGTTATTCTTGGGGACCCAGCCTACCCCTTAATGCCATGGCTCATGAAGCCATACACAGGCAGCCTGGACAGGAGTCAGGAGCTGTTCAACTACAGGCTGAGCAAGTGCAGAATGGTGGTAGAATGTGCATTTGGCCATTTAAAAGGTTGCTGGCGATCGTTAGTGACTCGCTCAGACCTCAGCCAAACCAATATCCCCATTGTTATTTCTGCTTGCTGTGTGCTCCACAATCTCTGTGAAAGTAAGGGGGAGACCTTTATGGCGGGGTGGGAGGCTGAGGCAAATCGCCTGGCTGCTGATTACGCGCAGCCAGACACCAGGGCGATTAGAAGAGCACACCAGGAAGCGCTGTGCATCAGAGAAGCTTTGAAAACCAGTTTCATGACTGGCCAGGCTACAGTGTGAAATTTCTGTTTGTTTCTCCTTCATGAAAAACCGCCCCCTTTATTGACTCATTCTCTGTAAGGAACCCACCCTCCCCCTTCCCCCAGCTTGCTTTCAAAGGAAATAAAGTCACTATCATTTAAAAATCATGTATTCTTTATTAATTGATTATAAACATAGGGAGAGAACCGACAAGGTAATCTGGGTGAGGTTTGGGAGGAGGATAAGAGGGAAGTAAAAGGGCACTGAAAAAATTCAATATAATGACAGCCTTTTGGTTGGGCTGTCCACTGGGGTGGAGTGGGAGGGTGCACGGAGCCTCCCTCCCCCCCCGTGTTCTTACACGTCTGGGTGAGGAGGATATGGAACATGGTGAGGGGGGAGGGAGGTTATACAGCAGCTGCAGCGGCAGTCTGTTATCCTGCTGCCATTCCTGAAGCTCCACCAAATGCCGGAGCATGTCTGTTTGCTCACGCAGCAGCCCCAGCATTGCAGCCTGCCACCTCTCATCTCGAGCGTCCCTCATGACCTCACGTTCACTGGTATCTTTCCTAAATTTAGATACCGTGTCCTTCCACTCATTCAAATGAGCTCTTTCATTGCGGGTGCATTCCATTATTTCCATGAACATCTCGTCTCGCATCCTCTTCCTCCACCGCCTTATCTGAGATAGCCTTCGGGACGGAGGAGAGAGGCTTGAAAAATTTGCAGCTGCTGGAGGGAGGGTTGAAAAAAAGGAGAGAAGTTTTTTAAATGATACATTTTACAGAACAATGCTTATACTTTTTCATAGTGAACAACACTATTCACATTACATAGCACATGTGATTTCAGTACAAGGTCGCATTTTCCATCTAAATATTGAGTGCCTGTGGCTTTGGTGTTAGAGATCACAGACGCAGGTCCGGGCAACAGAATTCAGCTTGCATGCGGCCATGGTAAGCCATTGTCTTTTGGCTTCTGCGCCCTCCTTTCCCACATACCAAGCAAAGCCCGTTGACTGCTGTGGTTTTCCTGTTAACCTTCAGCAGCAGCAAACAAACTAACCCCTCCCCCATCCAATTCTCTGGGATGATCGCTTTATCCCTCCCCCAACCGCGTGGCTGGTATCAGGGAAAATCCGTGCAGAAACCAAACTAGCCCCCCTACCCCGCCTCCCACCATGAATTATCTGGGATGATCACTGTACCCCTCCCCCCACCGTGTGGCTGGTAACAGGGAAGATCCCTGCTAGCCAAATGCGAAAAGCTCAGGGCCAATTCCCCCCCCACGCTTGGCTAACTGCAGGGAAGGATTTCTTTTCAGCCACGGGCAAACAGCCCAGTAGGAACGGCCACCTCTGTCCCCTTAATTAAATTCCCATATTTCAACCAGGTTACCATGAGCGATATCACTCTCCTGAGGATTACACAGCAAGATAAAGAACGGATGTTGCTTGAATGCCAGCAAACACCAGGACCATACGCTGCCAGGCTTTGTAATGCAATGATACCAGATTACTTGCTGCAAGCATGGCGTGATCAAGTGTCCTACCATGGAGGACGGAATAAGGCTGCACTGCCCAGAAACCTTGTGGCAAGGCTTTTGGAGTACCTCCAGGAGAGCTTCATGGAGATGTCCCTGGAGGATTTCTGCTCCATCCCCAGACACGTTAACAGACTTTTCCAGTAGCTGTACTGGCCGCGAATGCATCCCAAGTCCTCAGGGCAAAGTAATAATTAAAAAACGCTTGTTTTAAAAGCAAGTTTTATATTTTAAAAGGTAAACTCACCTGAGGTCCCTTCCATGGGGTCATGGTCTTGGATATTGGCTTGGGAGGGTTGGGAGAGTACTTCAGTCAGGCTGAAAAAAGGATCCTGGCTGTTGGGGAGAACAGAGTGCTGGGTGCTCTCCGCAAGCTCATCCTCCTCCTCCTCTTCCCCGTCCGCAGAATCCTCAGGTGTAGCTGATGAGATTATCCCCACCTCGGAATCCACGGTCAGAGGTGGGGTAGTGGTGGCGGCCCCCCCTAGAACTGCATGCAGCTCGGCGTAGAAGCGACATGTCCGCGGCTCTGACCCGGAGCGACCATTTGCCTCCTTTGTTTTTTGATAGGCTTGTCTGAGCTCCTTGACTTTCATGCGGCACTGATCTGAGTCCCTACTGTGGCCTCTCTCCATCATGCCCTTGGAGATTTTTTCAAAAGTTTTGGCATTTCATCTTTTCGAACGAAGTTCTGCTAGCACTGAATTCTCTCCCATATAGCGATCAGATCCAGTACCTCCCGTACGGTCCATGCTGGTGCTCTTTTTCGATTATCGGCCTGCATGGTTACCTGTACTGATGAGCTATCTGTGGTCACCTGTGCTCTCCACGCTGGGCAAACAGGAAATGAAATTCAAATGTTCGCGGGGCTTTTCCTGTCTACCTGGCCAGTGCATCCGAGTTCAGATTGCTGTCCAGAGCGGTCACAATGGTGCACTGTGGGACAGCTCCCGGAGGCCAATATCATCAAATTGCGGCCACACTAACCCTAATTCGAAATGACAATATCGATTTTGGCGCTACTCCGCTCGTCGGGGTGGAGTACAGAAATCTATTTAAAGAGCCCTTTATTTCGAAATAAATGGCTTCGTTGTGTGGACGGATGCAGGGTTAATTCGATTGAACGCTGCTAAATCCGAATTAAAGTCATAGTATAGACCAGGCCTAAGAAACAAACATTCCAAGAGCTGTGGTTTGTTTTCTGATACCTTCCTGGTGACCCAAAGGGTTAGATTTTCAACCTTTCAGCACCCACAACTGGGGTTCAGCCCCCAATGTGCACTGCAGGCCCTGGATGCCTTTGAAAAAATGGCCACTTATTTTTGTGCCTCGCTGAGCAAATGTGAAGGTCTGGCACTAAACCGGAATAAGCCCCCAGTTTGTAATCTGATTGAATACTCCCAGGCAACATTACTTGGTGAAGAGACGACTGGAGTTACCTGTAACTCCTAGACGAAAGGGTGTGACCAGCAGCGATTGTTTTTGATGAGCGAACATGCTGGAGTTTGCACAAGACATGTGTAGAAATGTGTCTGGGGAGCTGGCTTGTGGGGTTACTGAGCACAGGAGATACCTGCCTGTCACCATGCCTTGGGTGTAGAAGACCCTTTGTTCTGGCTTTCTAGACCAGGCATGGCCAATCTGTGCCTCATGGGCTGCCTGCAGCTCTCTTACAGTTAAAGGGTGTCTTCTGGAACCCCCTATGCACACCCCCATTCTCAGCCTACAAAAGTGGGCAGGAGGGAGCTTGAGGCTTCTGCCCTGTGGTGGGTGTAAGAGCCTTAGCCCCACCGGTGGACATTGGGACAGAAGTCCCACACTGGGCAGGTTGTGCTTGTCTTGTGGCTCTGGAACTTCTGAAGATTATTATATGTGGCTTGGAGGGGCAGTAAGTTTGGCCACTCCTGTTCTAGATTATCCCCCTTATTGATCCTTGGCTCAGGGTCTCCTACTTAGGGTGGTGCCAATGGAATTTAGATCCAGCAGGGAGGGGAGAGTAGCCAGTGCCTTTTCTGTGGGCTAAGATAACATTTTAGGGTTGGCTTGGCAGTGCAGAAGTGTTCAGCACTTTTTAGGGTACAATTACAGATTGGCTGCTTCTCCACTAATAAATCACCATCAAAGGCTCTCCCACGTCAGTAGGAGTGCACATGTACTTACAGGACTGTGTGGGTTTGATGCTAGTAAAAAACAACAACGATTAAAATATAGCGTGCAAGGAGCTTGCGGGTGCCAGAACACGTGTGCGCATTTGGGGAGGGGAGAGGGAGACCTGGTGGAGGACCACAGGACCACTCAAGGGACAGAGCTAATTCCATCAGTCTCAGACCCAAGCCCTGAATCCCTTTGCTAGAAGAATACGAAGCTGGGGTTTGGTGGTTTTTTTTTTTCATCCTAAAGACCACCCCAGGCTCCCCCCAGCTTCTCCCCCCTCCTTCACTGGATTTTAGAAACATTAATCACACCTTTTGAAACTGACAGTCCAGCTAGGTGCAGCTATGATCCAAGCGCTTTAATGACACCATGGACCCAAGGTACAAATTAGACATGTCAGGATAAGAACAGCCTTCAGCTGGGACAGCCCATCGGGGCCAAAATACAGGCCCTGCTCCCATCCACTTGCCAAGCTGCATTCAGGCAAGAGAAACCTCTCCGTTTGGGAGCTCTTTGAACGCCCTGACAAATACTGTTGCAAAAGGGGTCAGACTAGTAGTTACGTAGCGCTCAACTGGTTGCTGGTTGCCATTAAATCTCGTGGCTTATACAACAGTTTCTTGGTGCAAGCAAATATGTGTGTGTGTGTGTGTGTGTGTGTGTGTGTGTACACACATGCGTACAGTTAAGAGAGACACAGTCGGGGTGATTTAAACTGTTCATTGGCATCTGCTTCTTGTCACACGCTGGGGGATTTCGGTGTATGCATCCTCTAGTGTGATGCAGTCAGAATCCTACAGGGGTGCGCTCAGCCTGTTTGTTCACACCTTGACTGGTGCAGAGGCAGGGCCTTTGATGGGAATAATGGGGTCGGTGGGAATGGGCATAGCGAATTCATCCCCTAAAATACCTGCAGCAGCTGTGGGAAATGAACAAGAAAACCACAATTGCTCTCTTTGAACCCTTCATTTTACACACACACATTCTCTATAATCGGAAGAAGGGAGATTTTTATCCACCAAGAGGATTTAGGGGGAAAATTTTCAACAGCGCCTAAGGGATTTAGGAGCCCTTAGACCCGTTGGAAAGTATTTCTGTTCTTAAATCCGTTAGGCGCTTTTGAAAATGCCTCCCTTTAGTAAACATGACACTATACCAGGCCCGATCTAGCGCTACCTACGCGGGCAAAACTACTGCTGAAGTCAATAGGAGTTTTGCCTGAGTTACCCGTATTGGATTTGACCCTTAACTAAAACATTTGGAGCCCATTAAAGAAACTGGGAATTTTCCATTTGCACAATCGAAGCTTTCATCTTAAATTCATCTGATTGTTCTTCTCCTGAGGAAATTGAGACCTCAATAACGTGGTTATTTATAATCACGAAAGCAAGAAATATTATTAATTATTTGTTTTCAACTCCCTGCATTTTTTTTCTATGACATATTCTCAAATCAAACACAAAATATAAAATCATGTAAAAAACTCTCCAGCAATTCAGGAATTTGATTTGGATTCATTCAGAAAAAAAGACTAGACTAAAAACTGGCTGATGGTTTACGGTCTGATTTTACTACAAATAATAATAAAAAAATGCATGTGAACACAGGCAATCGTAAAAAAAAATAAAGCCGAAATATTGTAAATTAAAATCATTCGCTGATATCCACGTTCCCCGGAAGAACATCTCCACACTTTAGTGCGGACAATGCTACACATTGTGTATCTTTAATTTAATAGAACCATCGATATCCAGATTTGTTAAAAAAAAAAACAAAGTATTTAAAGTATTTATAAAACTATCCCATATGGAAAATAGCCTTCCTTTTTCAATGCCTACAGTGTGGGTGCTGTAAGTTGTTAAACACATCCGAAGCGGTGCTTAATATTTATACCGCGTTCACAGTTCAATGAGTATTATTATATTGTTACCCCATTGTTGTTACATATATTGTAATTACGTATACAGCTTGCTCGCAAAACGCTCTTTCTCCAGCTACACACATAATAAAGTGCTGGCATAACTATAAGGGGAACCGGCGAAAAAGAATTGCAGATGAACGTCATAAAAATCTACTCTGTAGGAAGAGCTCGAGCCGGATTAACACTGCTTTGTATTTACACTTGAATAATTTACATTTACCAACAGCAAGAGTTTTCTTAGAACTTTTTGTTGACGGGGGAGTTCAAATTCCCATTATAATTATTTTTTGCAACCCTAGGTTGGTTTTCAAATCCTCAAGTGGTTGTAAGCCAAAGCACTCGAGTAATATTTCCACGATGATCCCGGGGTTGTATCTGGTCCAGCGCCTAGTACTCAGCTGCTAAAGACCTGGTTCGAACTGATCCGCTGCATATTAATGCAAGACATTCATTATCACCAAAGACTTGTCAGTTGCACCTACCGAACCCGAGGATAATGACCCTGGAATGCTCAGAGACAATGATTGCAAGTGAAATTTACCAGATGAGAAAGGAATTTGAACACATTTTAAACATTTTCCCTAAGAATGTCTTGCTCTTCGCACACTTATTTAGACACGTCAGCTCCTTAGCTATGATACAACCTACACACACTTTTCTATTGCATTCAAATTTCTCCTACCTAGGTCTTTATATTTCAAAATCAGGGGGTAGCCGTGTTAGTCTGTATCTACAAAAACAATCTGTTAGTCTTTAAGGTGCCACCAGACTCCTTGTTATATTTCAAAATGCTTGTATTGGTCTGCGCCGATCCAAAGAGGACACCACAATCCGCTTGAAAATGACACTTTTAAAAATTTCCGTTCAGTTTCTATTCAATGGAATTTTTAACCTGTGACAAAGCTTCCAGATGGGCGAATGTCTGTTTGGACTAGCAGTGTTTTGACATTTTTTGTGTTTGATATTATTTTTAAATACTCTTATTCCATATGTACTTAAAACAAAAAACAACAATAGTAATCAGGATCTAATAACAATAGTAGCGATCATTGTTGTTCTTGGCATTTTTAAGTGTTTAAATAGAAAATGTTATGTTGCAAAATCTCTCTCTCTCTATGTATTCTTTCTCGGGAAATGCCAAGTTTTTAATATTTTCTGTAAATTGTCTTTTTATCAAAAGGGAACCTTTTTTGGAAAAAAAATCAGTTTGAGGAGGCATCCGATGACGTCACATTTCGCGGAATATAGTTTTCCTTGCGTATTTTGGAACTTCGGTTAAAGGGAAGTTTGTAGCTACTGGGGAGGTGTGAAGTTTGTGTTGTTTTCTGAAATCTCTAGGACGTGCTAATATTTTTTCTGTGTGTTATTGCTCCAGGGGAAAATGAACTTAAAAAAATAGGAGAGGCAGGAATTCACACAGATTTTCCTGTGGGGTTTTTTATTTTATTTTATTTTATTTTATTTTATTTTATTTTAATGAAAGAACAGGTTGTAGGGTTTGCTTTATTGATATGCAGGCGAGCGCGGACACAGACACACACACTTTTCCCTCGTCTCAACAGGAAATGCATCTTCTTAGGACTCCAGTTAATTCCTTTTAAAGACACTAAACTTTTTATACGCACTTTGAAAATACGCATTCAAATCTTTTAGGCGCGGCGCGGATATAGAAAAAAAAGCCTCCTTTGCGAAAAATTCATGGGAAAACACGTGTGTTTCCTCCTGTGCAAGGAATATTCTCTGTGCAAAGATTTCATAGACTATTGGGGGGGAGACCCCAAATCCGAATGCCAACGGAAATTGCTCAGGGCTACAGCCCGAAACACGGTCACACTAGGTCAGAATTCGATCTTGCGCGCCCATGGAAAGGAAGAGTAAATACGGTTCAGGATCCCCTAAATACCCTGAGTTTGCTGTTTATGAAAGCGAGAGTTTAGTGAGCACAGAAGTTGCTGATGCAAAAAGCCCATTTTCTCTAATGGGTAAATTGTTCAGAGAACAGGTAAGCCGGCTTAGGAGCCTGGGTCCCATGGATTTTCAACGGACTTAGAGCCCTCAGTGCCTAAATAAGTTCTCAATGGGACTTCGAGGCTTTTGAATAATTTACTATCGATCTATTGATCTATCCCCATACATAAAACAGCACCAAAAATGATTAAAGGTCTAGAAAACATGACCGATAAGGGAAGATTGAAAAAATTAGGTTTGCTTAGGCTGGAGAAGAGAAGACTGAGAGGGGACATAACAGTTTTCAAGTAGATAAAAGGCTGTTACAAGGAGGAGGGAGAAAAATTGTTCTTCTTAACCTCTGAGGATAGGACAAGAAGCAATGGGCTTAAATTGCAGCAAGGGTGGTTTAGGTTGGAAATTAGGAAAAACTTCCTGTCAGGGTGGTTAAGCACTGGAATAAATTGCCTAGGGAGGCTGAGGAATCTCCATCATTGGAGGTTTTTAAGAGCGCGTTGGACAAACCATGTCAGGGATGGTCTAGATAATACTTAGTCCTGCCTTGAGTGCAGGGGACTGGACTAGATGATCTCTCGAGGTCCCTTCCAGTTCTATGATTCTATGATTCTATACTCATCCATCTCTCTATCTAATCTATCTATCCCTGTCTACATACAAATATATATTGATTCCCTTTTCTGTAACTGGTGTATAACTGGTCTGTAATTGAGATAGATGGAAGGTTTGGAGGGGGTTCATCCTCCCTCCCCGCACACTTTAAATCAGGGGTGGGCAAAAAATTTTGGCCCGAGGGCCACATCTGGGTATGGAAATTGTATGGTGGGCCATGAATGCTCATAAAATTGGGGGTTGGGGTGTGGGAGGGGCTGAGTGCTTCGGCTGTGGTGGGGCTGGAGATGAGGGGTTGGAGTGCAGGAGGGTGCTCTGGGCTGGGCCCACGGGGTTCGGAGGGTGGGATCAGGGCAGGGGGTTAGGGTGTGGCAGGGGGTCAGGGGTGCAGGCTCCAGGCAGCACTTACCTCGAGCAGCTCCCGGAAGCAGCAGCATGTCCCCCCTCAGGCTCCTATGTGGAGGAACAGCCAGGCAGCTTGGCGCGCTGCCCCATCCACAGGTGCTGCCCCTGCAGCTCCCATTGGCCATGGTTCCCGGCTAATGGGAGCCCTTGGCTGACCCTATGCATAGGATCCGGAGGGGGGACATGCTGCTGCTTCCAGGAACCGTGCAGAGCCATAGCACATGTGGAGTAGGGCAAGCCCCCGGCTGGATGCTGGAGCAGGGCAAGCCCCAGACCCTGCTCCCCAGCAGGAGCTCAAGAAGCAGGTTAAAACGTCTGAAGGACTGGATGTGTCCCCTGAGCTGTAGTTTGCCAACCACTGCTTTAGACGGAGGGAAACTTAATTTTTGTCTTGTCTATTTAAGACACAAATGAAGAAGAAGGAAGAGGAGGAGGAGGAGAAGCCCTTACCCTCCCTACAGGGATCTCAGAGTCTCTAGGGTTTTTATAGAGTTGCAGCCTTGGAATGTTGCAATGCTTTCTTCAGACACCTAAGTACAGCCCCCAGAGATGCCCAGGTGTGGGGTTGGGCAGCATTTGTTTTGGTGGGGGTTTAGCTCATAAACACACATGCCAATATATATTTGCTTGCTTCAAACAATTTTGCCTGAGCCCTGCCTAACCCAGAGAGGCATGGGAGTGAGGCGAGTGAAACGAAGGACGGGGAGTTCTGGGGCTGGAAAAGACCTTGAAATGCCCCCGTGAAGCTCTCTGGCTGTGCATGCTATGCAGAAGGCAGGCACAAAGTTAATGTAGGGCTGCAGGTCCAGGGGAGCTATTCACCACCCAGGTTATGACTCTACCTATGTGGGAGGCTGGAGAGAACTTGCTTAGCAATAGGCAAGCCTCCCAACTCAGGCTAAATTTGGAAATAGTTTACCCTAAGATAATACTTAGTCCTGCCTCAGTGCAGGGGACTGGACTAAACAACCTATAAAGGTCCCTACATCTTTATGATTCTATCAAAGCAAGACACTGGTGGATGGGATCCCAGCCCTTCCTGTCCCACCCCGAGATGGGATGGGGAGGGGAGTACAGAACCCTGAATATGGAGGAAGTCAGCACTGCTGGTAGGAAAGACACTGCCAGTTTTCTGGTGCCTTGGGTGCTGTATGCTGTGAGAGGTGCAAGTGGCTGCTGGTGGAAGGTAATGGAGGAGCTGCAAAAGGCTCCTACATGGGCAGAGGTGGGAGGAACTAAAGGAAAAGCAGTGGAGTAGAAAAGGGGATGGGGGAAGAGAGAGGGGCTTTCAGGCCTGGGAGAAAAAGGAGGGAGGGGTGTTATAAGGATTACAGCTGGCCAAATTTTTTCATCTGGAACTTTCACCCCCTGCAAATAATGGATATTTGGTGACACCAAATCATTTCACAAATTCAGGGTTGTTGTAGCTCTGTTGGTCTCAGGATATGAGAGAGACACAATGGGTTAAGGGCTATCTTTTATTGCCCCGACTTCTGTTGGTGAAGGAAACAAGCTTTCAAGTTCCACAGAAGACCTGAAGAAAAGCCCCGTGGAGCTGGAAAACTTGTCTCTCTTAAACCAACGAAGTTGGACCAGTAAAAGTTATTACTTCCGCCACCTTGTCTCAAAAATTCACGTCAGTTTCACTGAATAGTTCATTAAAAACAAAAACAAAATATTAAAAAAAAAGTCAAAAACTTTCAATTTGGGGAGGTGGTTTGTTTCAAAATTTCCTTCAATTTGATTGTTAAATTAAATATACTTTAAAATGCCTGAAATAGAAAGGAAACATTTTGCCTGACTTTTTAAAAAAACACTTTCATTCTCAAAAAAATTCAGAAAAAAACCACTTTTGTTTCAACCCAAAATGATTATTTTTCTGATTTTTCGGAATTGTCAAAAATTACAGTATTTGAAAAATTCTAACAACAATACATTATCCCCAAAGATTTGTCAATTGCGCCTACTGAATATATGGATAATGACACTGGAATGCTTAGAGACAATGATTTCAAGTGAAATTTACCAGATGAGAAAGGCATTTTAACACATTTTAAAAATTGCTGGAAAGAAAACTGTAACGCCAGATTGTAATCCCCTTGTAAGAGGAGTAATAAGGAAATACATTCAAACACAGTCTGTAAATTGCCTCTTTTTACTGCCTTTCCTCTGACCTCTGTCAACTTACTTGTCCTTAGACTTGGGGAAGAGACTGTCCTCCTTAAAAGTCTGGAAAGTGTCTCACACATAATGGGTGCTTCTGCAAACAAACTAATATAACACTAATTAACACTCCATGATCAAATTAAGATATATGCAATAAATAATAATAATGCAACTAATGTTTATCAGTAATTATTAATTAATATGAATTAATAACACTACTTTTATGTGACAGCACCTGCTTCTCGCTCTTTATCTGCCCTCAGTTCCTTTCCTACCTGGCAACATTACCCAAGAGAGCTGTACAGACAATCCAATTATTATAATAATTGACATTCCCAAAGATAAAAATTAAAATAAAATACTAAAAAGCCATGATGTTGTTATAAAACAAAACAGTAATTGTCAATGTATGGAAATCTATTTATCTATTATTTTCAACAACACCAAAGAACGGAGAAGAGACTCAGGCCAGACAGGTGGAGGGGATAAGAAGGAAAGCATATTAAGAATAGGCCCTTGAGGTTGGCTGCAGCAACGCCATAGCTGATGATTTGAGTCTGGGTTTAACAGTTACCTTGAAAGGGTGCAACATGGTGACATTTCATTCTGCATTTGAGAAAGCGAGCCACAGCACAAGGCATGTGCCTGGGGAGGCTGACACAATGGCCCAGGCATGTGGTGCCCAGGGAATAGATATATTTAGTTCTGTTAGAAAGGGAAGCTGTTTTCAAGTCCCCCAAAGCCATACCACCTGGAAGCCAAAATGCACCCTTCCCCAGAGATTTCCCATTGGGGATCAGCACCTCAGAGCAGCCTGCAGTCACGATTCTCCTGCATATTCCTACACAGTGAATTTGGAGGTGAGGGGGCCTCTGCTGCAATGTATGGTCATTATAATCAAGCAGGTATACGTTTGCGCTTGGATAGCCTGGTGAGTATGGAGGAAGGTAGGGGATGCCTTGGAAATCTTTGATCCCAAATGCTCTCCCATTCTGTTTAGTTAAGCCTGCAGCTAGCATCCACATCAGTCAAACCAAGGATTTCCTCTGAGGGAGCCCAGAATGCCACAAGCAACTTGTCTCTCAAATGATTCAGTGTTTTGGTGGGTACCACAACTTGTGGTTGCCTGCCATAATCATTGGAGGGGGATGAAAACAGAAGGCAGGCAGCCCAGGGACTCAGCACTGTTGTGGCCCCATGGCTTAACACTCTATTTTCCACATGCGGCATGTTTCAACCCACAAAGTGCTATGTCTGCGTGGAACCCTACCAGTCTTGACAAGAAACGCTTTGCAACATCACAGTAAATAATATGTGGCCAAGTGGACAAACAGCTTTGTTGTGACAAAAGACCTGTCTTCGCCGGGTGCTCTGCCAGAAACAAAAAAAGCATTTCTAAGTTCCTGGCAACTGCTTTTGGAATGAGGCTGCTTTCTTTC
Organism: Malaclemys terrapin pileata; assembly: GCF_027887155.1. Lineage (NCBI taxonomy): Eukaryota > Metazoa > Chordata > Testudines > Emydidae > Malaclemys > Malaclemys terrapin. The sequence goes on along the minus strand of NC_071527.1, from coordinate 7,367,761 downwards.
CTCTAGATCATGCCAGGATCCAACAACAGCCAAGAGTCTATCCAAGTTGAAGGGCTATAAACACATAGTTCCGCCAGCCAACCTCCTTCTCTGGGAGTTTATCACTGGCAATAATTTTTGAAACAGCTCTGGGAGGTGACAAATTTAAGACATGTGCCTTATCATTTTGTGCACTGCCTGGACTTGCTGCTGCAGGATTTTGTGGTTGATAATGGCAGTGCAATTGGGAAGAAGTGTGATCTAGTGGTTAGGGCCCTAGCCTGGGCTTTCAGAGATATGGGTCCTATTCTCAGCTTTGCCATTGGCTAGCTGTGTAACCATGGGCAAGCTAATTCCTTTCTCCGTGCCTCAATCTATTGCTTGTATGGTAAACTTTTTGGGGTGCAGGCCGCGTCTACCACAATGGAACACTGATCTCAGTTGGAACTTGGTGGTGCTATCATAAAAATATCCTAGCTGGGCAGAGGCTCATTACAAATCTTGCACCTGTTTCAAGTCACATGCAAAAGGACCGGAAAAGCCTTGGGAAACTGTAAGGATATATCTACATTAGGGCAGTCGATTAATTGCAGTTAACTCACACTATTAACTCAAAAAAATTAACTGTGATTAAAGAAATTAATCGCGATTAATTGCACTGTTAAACAATAGAATACCAATTGAAATGTATTAAATATTTGTGGATGTTTTCTATATTTTCAAATATATTGATATCTATTACAACACAGAATACAAAGTGTACAGTACTCACTTTATTTTAGTTTTTATTACAAATATTTACACTGTAAAATGATAAACAAAGGAAAGTATTTTTCAATTCACCTCATACAAGTACTGTAGTGCAATCTCTATTGTGAAAGTGTAACTTACAAATGTAGATTTTTTTTGTTCCATAACTGCACTCAAAAACAAAACAATGTAAAACTTCAGAGCCTACAAGTCCACTCAGTCCTACTTCTTGTTCAGCCAGTCACTAAGACAAAAAGTTTGTTTACATTTATGGGAGATACTGCTGCCTGCTTCTTATTTACAATGCCACCTGAAAGTGAGAACAGGCATTCGCATGGCACTTTTGTAGCCGGCCTTGCAAGGTATTTATGTGCCAGATATGCTAAATGTTCATATGCCTCTTCATGCTTCAGTCACCATTTCCAGAGGGCATGCTTCCATGCTGATAATGTTAGTTAAAAAAATAGTGTGTTAATTAAAGTTGTGACTGAACTCCTTGGGGGAGAATTGTATGTCTCCTGTTCTGTTTTACCCACATTCTGCATGGATGCATGTCCTCTGGAATGGTGGTTGAAGCATGAAGGGACATGTGAATCTTTAGTGCATCTGGCACGTAAATATCTTGCGATGCCGGTTACAACAGTGCCATGGGAATGCCTGTTCTCACTTTCAGGTGACATTGTAAACAAGCAGAGGGCAGCATTATCTCCTGCAAATGTAACCAAACTTGTTTGTCTGAGCGATTCGCTGACGTAGGACACAGTGGACTTGTAGGCGCTAAAGTTTTATATTGTTTTATTTTTTAATGCAGTTATTTTTTTCTACATAATTCTACATTTGTAAGGTCAACTTTTATGACAAAGAGATTGCACTACAGTACTTGTATGAGGTGAATTGAAAAATACTTTATTTTGTTTATCATTTTTACAGTGCAAATATTTGTAATAAAAATAAATATAAGGTGAGCACTGTACACTTCATATTCTGTGTTGTAATTGAAATCAATATATCTGAAAACATCCACAAATATTTAAATAAATGGTTTTCTATTATTGTTTAACAGCGCAATTAATCACAGTTAATTTTTTTAATCGCTTGACAGCCCTAGTCTACACTGCAGTTGAAAACTTGTAACTGGCCTGTTTTTTTATTTTTATCCCTCTCCCATCACAGGGTCCTAGATCCCAGGCTCCCTGCCCAAGCCCAGCAGTCTATACTGCAATTGAACAGCCCCTTAGCCCAAGCCCTGCAAGCCCAAATCTGCTGGCAAGAGCCAACTGTGAGTATCTACTTTGCGAGCAATCTGCCCCAGGTCTGAATTAAATGTAGCAAAACACTCAACTTGGAGGAGTCCTGTTTTCACATGCTGGCAGAGCAGGAGAAAATACCATCTGTGAATACGTGGGCTGAGAGGATGGTGTAACTTCTAGGTGGGGGCAAGATCAGCTTGAAACAATCAGCCTTTGGAAGAGGCCAGCAAAAAGTCAACTGCTATTGGTGAAACCTGGGCTCCTGCCTTGGTCTTTCAACAATCACAGCAGCAGCTTTCAGGAGGGAAGGTGAATCTTGAAGGAGGAAAAAGCTGCGAAGCGGAGAGACGTTTTATGCACCCAGATTGACAGCCGCATAAACATTTGCAGCTGGAATGGGCCCTCCCTTTATTAATCTATTTAGCCAATTTGCTCCACGAATCACATTGGAGGCTCACATCTCAAGAAGGTCAGCCTAAAAAAAAAAAAACGAAAGACACATAAGCAAACCCTGCAGCCCTCACACTGCCAGACAGGACATCAGAGGTTGTTTTTACCTGAATTAAGAACTAAGGACTGTAAGATTTCAGAGCCTCAGTACAACAGCAATGGGCACCAAATACACTAACAGAATTTCCCATCTCAGGAATGACAAACTCTCTGGTGACTGGGAACTTCTTCTTTGTTAGGCATCTGTGCAGTAGCTAGCACCAACAGTGATCAGTGATCTCGGATGCCTCCGTTTTTGGGTGCTCAGCTTGAGACATCTTAAAGAGGCTTGATTTTCAGAGGCTGGCATCTCATGCTGCCTGACAATCAGACCTCTGTAAGGCGTCTCAAGATGAGCGGCCAAAAAACCAGGCACTGAAAATCACGTAGTACCGATGAAAATCTTGGTGGTGATCCTTGATTGGGATAAAAATAATAATTTCTACCAACTAAATTTATCCTAAAATATCGTATTAATTTTTGTTTAATCTAGCTAAACTGGGGCAAACCCCCATCATCTTACATTTGCTATGTGCATGGAGATTATTCATACTTTATTATTATTTACATCTCTACCCCGATATAACGAGACCTGATATAACACAAATTTGGATATAACGCGGTAAAGCAGTGCTCCGGGGGGGCGGGGCTACTCACTCCGGCGGATCAAAGCAAGTTTGATATAACGCGGTTTCACCTATAATGCGGTAAGATTTTTTGGCTCCCGAGGACAGCGTTATATCGGGGTAGAGGTGTATTTATTATTTTTTAAAATTGTTACACAAGGCAGTGTGACTTGGTGGATAAAGCTCTGGGTTGGGACTTCAGAAACCTGGGTTCTGGTCCCATATTGGTTGTGGGTCCACTAAATTACCTTGAGCAAGTCACTTCCCGTCTTTCTGCTTCCGTTCCCATCAGTAAAATGGGGTTAGATTTGTGTTCATAGCATTTAAGTTCAGACGGGACCATTTAGATCATCTACTCTGACTTCCTGTACATCACAGACCTTTAAATGTTACCCGTTACCCCTGTTTTGAACCCCATAACTTGTGTTCGATGAAAATATAACTTGTGTTTTGGCTAAAGCATATTTTAACATAGAAATGTAGGTCTGGAAGAGACTTCAAGAGGACATCTAGTCCATTCCCCCCATTACAGCTGAGGCAGGAATAAATACATGTAGGTCATCCCTGACAAGTATTTGACTAACCTGTTCTTAAAATCCTCTAGTGACGGGAATTCCACACCTTGCCAGGTAACCTGTTCCAGAGTTTAATTATCCTTACAGTTAGCAACTCTTTCCTAATAGTTAACCTGAAGCTCCCTTGATGCAAACTAAGCTGATTATTTCTTGTCCTACTCTTGGTAAACATGGAGAACAATCCATCACCAGCCTCTTTATAGCACATGGGTGGCGGGTGAAGCTTCCCCTGGGAGAGGCTAGCTCCCTGGCCCGCCTCTTCCACCAGTGGTCCTGCCCAGACTCCACCCCCACTCCACCCCAAGCTCTGCCCCCTCCCCTACTTGCCCCCCACTAGGCCCTCCTGCCACCGCTTGCTGCAGCCCTCCTCTCCTCCCGCCTCCCACCCGCTGCAGCCCTCCTTTCCTCCAACACCAGCCGCACGAGCAAGGGGGTGAGGAGGGACGCAGCAAGCAGCGGTTGGGGGAGGGGTGAGGAGGGACGGGGCGAGCGGCAGGCGGGGGGGTCTCGTGGGGAGGGGATGGAGGAGAGGAGGGATGCAGCAAGAGGCGGGGACCTCCGGAGAGGGGGTGTAAGGGTGCGGACTCATCCCTGCGGCGCCTCCTGCTGGTCATCTGGGAATTAGCTCTTCCAGCCTCCGGAGCACCCTCTGCAGGCCGGTGATCCACCTTATCTCACTCTGGTCCCCCGTGTCCCTCCCAGGACCCGGTGCCCGTTATCTCGGGTGCTGCCCCCTGGCAGTAACCCCACAGTTCTGAGTCTCCCCCTTCCAGGGGAACCCCCACCCACTATCCCCACTTCACCTCAGTCTTGGCTACTGCCAGTCATCACTTAGCCCTCGTTCACTGGGGCAGACTGCAATGTATCAGCCACTCCTCGCAGGCAAAGGGGTTTGGACCTGTTGCCTCTGCCTATCCTTGGGCTGCCCCTTTGCAACCCCAGTACCCAGTTGGCATTACCCTAGGCCTGCAGCCTAGGGGGTTTCCAGACCAGAGCGCCCCAGCTCCTCTTGCCTTCCCCCAGCCCTGCTCCACCTTAGGTACCTAGGTACGCTCCCTAGCAGCCAGGCCCTTCTCCCTCTAAAGGCAGAGAGAGGCTCCTGGCTTCCCTGGCCTTTATAGGGCCAGCTGGGTCTGTCTGGGCCGTGGCCAAAGCGGAGGCTGTTTTCCCCCAATTAGCTCAGCTTTTCCCCTGCCACAGCCCTCTCGGAGGGCTGTTTTAAGTCCTTCCGGGCAGGAGCAGGTGACCACCCCGCTACAGGGGGGTGTAGTGGAGGAGAGGAGCGACTAACCAGGCAGCGGTGGGCAGTGGGGGCCTTGGGGGAAGGGGCGGAGCAGGGAGGGAAAGAGGCGGAGCCCAGGCAGGGCCACCATGGCCCAGGCATCCATTGGCGGGTCAGCCAGCTGCGCCAAGGGAGGCTTAGTCTCCCCTGGACTATATACCTGCTGCCCATGTAATGCCCTTTTATATATTTAAAGACTGTTATAATGTCCTCCCTTCGCCTTTTCTTCTCTAGCCTAAACATGCCCGATTCTTTCAGCCTTTCCTCGCAGGTCATGTTTTCCAAACCTCTTATCAGTGTTGTTGTTCTCCTCTGCATTCTCTCTAATTTGTTCTCATCTTTCTTAACATGTGATGCCCAAAACTGGACACAATACTTCAGCTGAGGTCTCACCAGTGTCAAGTACAGTAGAACAATGACCTCCCATGTCTTACCCATGACCATAGGAGCCAACTTCGTGGGTGCTCCGTGGGTGCTCCTCCCCGCCAGGCCTCCTGCCTGACAGTGGGCCCAGCCAATCAGCACCTCCCTATCCCTCACCGCCCATCTCAATCAGCTGTTTCGTGGCATTCAGGAGGCTCTCGACGGGGAAGGGGAGGAGCAAGGATGCGGCGTGCTTGGGGGAGAGGGTAGAAGGGGGTGGGAAGAGGTAGGGCAGTGGTGGAATGGGGGCTGGAAGAGGTGGGGGTGGGGCAGGAGGTCGAGCACGCCCCAGCACATTGGAAAGTCGGTGTCTGTGCCCATGAGCCTCCTGTTAATACATCCCAGAATGACATTTGTCTCGCATCTTTTTCACTGCAGCAACACACTGTTGACTCATGTTCAACCTGTGATCCTCTGTAATGCCCAAGTCCTTTCCTGCAATACTGCTGCCCTGCAGGAAGGCATCCAGTCATGAACCGATGACCTCAGGAGATGGAGAATCCACCACTTCCCTAGGGAATTTGTTCCAACAGTTAATCACCCTCACTGTTAAAAAGTTGTGCCTTATTATTTCTAATTTGAATTTGTCTGGCTTCAGCTTCCAACAAGGTTCTTGATACGCCTTTCTCTGCTGACCTTCTTTGGAAAGCCCTCTGAGATCTATTGAGGAAAACTGCTAGATAAGGTATTGTTAGTTACCACGCTATGATTGAAGAGCTGGTAAAATCTGAGGCTTAACTGCAAATTGCAGGACTTTGTCTTTCCAAGGACACACAGTAAGGTTCAACCTTCAGCCTCCTAAGCCTCTAGATGGAGTTCAGAGTTGAGCATTCATAACCTCCAGATAAGTAGGACCTGATTCAGCACAGCTTTAGAGGCACAGTGCTGCATATCAAAAGGTGAGGATAAACGTTCCAGTTAGGACAGGGACTGCACTGGAGAACTACACCTGAGCCTTAGCCTTCCCGATGCCCACACAGAGCCTTCACTCAGACTTTCACATGCTGCTGTGCATTGCCCAAGGGTTTCCAGGATCAAGGCTGTAGGCAGTGAGAATGTCAAACAACCGCTGACTCAGAACCGCATTCTGCGGCCACTCAGAGCTTCATGGGAACAGAGGGCTTAGAGCCTGCTCCAAATTTACATGCCACTTAAGAGAAAGAAGAATCTCCATTATAAGGTCTACTTCACACAGCAGAGCAGTTCTGATGCCACCAAATAGAAGGTTTATATACTTGGCTGGTGTGTCTTGCTCACATGTTCAGGGTCTAACCAATCACCAGATTTCAGGCCAGGAAGGAATTTTCCTCCAGGTCAGATTAGCAGGGAGGTCAGTGGGGATTACAGCATGGCACGTGGATCACCTGGGCATATCCCACCTAATCAATTCCCTGCCATTACAGGGGCTTTGGGCATTGGTGGCACCTCAGTCTTTCCTGATCTGCCAAATGCTCATTCAGGCCCCGGTGCATGGGTAGATTAGAAGATTGATCAATAGAAAGGATGATCCAGTGGTTAGGGCACTAGCCTGGAACTTGGGAGACCCTCCTCTTCTATATACTTCCTGTGTGACCTTGGGCTAGTCATTTAGGGTACGTCCAGACTACTCGCCGTATCGGAGGGTAGCGATCGATTTATCGGGGATCGATATATCGCGTCTCATTAAGACGCGACATATCGATCCCCGAACGCGCTCCCCATCGACTCCGGAACTCCACCGGAGCGAGCGGCGGTAGCGGAGTCGACGGGAGAGCCGCGGCCATCGATCCCGCGCCGTGAGGACGGGAGGTAAGTCGGAATAAGATACGTCGACTTCAGCTATGGTATTCCCGTAGCTGAAGTTGCGTATCTTACATCGACACCCCCAGTGTAGACCAGGCCTTAGTCTCTTTGGGTGTGTCTACACAGCAATAAGACACCCCTTGCATGGCTGCAGCTGGCCTGGGTCAGCTGACTCAGGCTCACAGGGCTTGGGGACTATAAAATTGCTGTGTAGACATTCGGGCTTGGGCTGGAGCACAGGGTCTGAGACCCCACGAGCGGGGAGGGTCTCCAAGCCTGGGCTCCAGGCTGAGCCTGAATGTTTACACTGCAATGTTAGCCCTGCAGCCCAAGCCCTAGAAATCTGAGTCAGCTGACCTGGGCTCTGCGATTCGGTGCCACAGGGTTTTTATTGCAGCGTAGATGTCCCCACAGGGTCTCAGTTCCCCATCTGTACAATGGAGCTAATAGCACTGCCTCATGAGGATAAATACATTAACGATTGCGAGATGCTCAGCTAATTTGGTGATAGAGGCCAGATAGATCCCTTCACTAGATAAGTGAGCATAGAGATGGGCTTGTATCAGAATAGATCGACATTGGCCTGTCATGATGAAACAAAGCGGCTCTCATTTCTGCCTCAGCTACTTCCCCCCCCCACAGCTCCCTGGCAGGGTGGGGATGTTACTAATGTCTCTGCTGTGCTTTTTCCTGTAGGTGTTTCGCTGCTCCCCACCCTCGTCTGCCTCTGCAGCTTTACATTTTCCTGTCTGCGGCGGCTTTTTGGCCTTTTTCATAGAGACCGAGTGAAACTTGTTCTAGAGGCTCAGAATGCCATCTGGTGTAAATTGACGTCAATGAGCTGAGGCCGGTTTGCGCCAGCTAAGGATCTGACTTGCAGCAATTAAAAAATATGTGTGAGATAGGACTTGAGTCTTACTTAAATGAAGGCCCCCTTACACCATTCTCGCAGTGTAGAGGGACCATCGTGTCAAGGAGAACCAGGGCCTGAGTGGTTTTGACCCTCAGTCACATGCACCCAAAGTAGCTAGCACAGAGCAAATTTCCTGACAAGAAATTCAGTCGCTCAACAAAGTCTTCAGTCTCCCTCGGTGAGACTGATTCTCATTTAGGGTCTGTCTACACAGCAACCAAGGAGGCATGACTGCAGCATGTGTAGGCAAGCCTGAGCTAGCGGTGCTCCTGCTAGCCTGCTAAAAATGGAGTTGTAGCCATGGCAGCATGGGCTAGCTTCCCCTAGTAAACCCAATCCTAGGTAGGTACTTGGGCAGCCAGCCCATGGCGCTGCCCATGCTGCCGTGATTACCCTGCTATTTTCAGCAAGCTATCTGGATCAACGCTAGCTTGGGTATGCCTACTCACTATTGGCACAGCACGTGTAGGCTTACCCACGCTAGCGTTGTTGAGCGACTGAATTTCTTGTCAGGAAATTTGCTCTGTGCTAGCTATTTTGGGTGAGAGACAAGGTGGGTGAGGAAATATCTTTATTGGACCAACTTCTGTTTACACACACACACACTGGCAGCGTAAATGGACCTTTAAGCAGGTTTAAATGTAACTTGCACCTGCTTCATCGTCCTTTTTACACCGCCAGAGTGGTGTTAATGGGCTTTAGTGAAAATGAGAACCAGGTCCCATATCTCCATCTGTCACTGCTTAGCATTCTATCTCTTTATCGTTGAATCAAATTCTGTTTACTCTGGGATACATCGGGAGTAACTCGGTGGAGCCAGACCTTGATCTTTACACTAGTGCAAGTGCAGAGTAACTCTAATGAAGCACATTGAGTTACTCTGGATTTACACCAAATCCAGTGAAGTCAATGGAGTTAGTCTGGATTTATATCAATTCCACTGAAGTTATTCTGGATGTATAGCAGTAAATGGGGCACAATCTGACCCAATGTTCCCCCGAACCCTGCTAATTTTACCTCTTCTGACCCTACCTGTGTTATGGTTATCAATTTTCCAAGAACAAAGAGCACATAGTGGTCCTGATCCTGCAAACACTTACATACACGCTTACCTTTAAACAAGTGAGCAGCCCCACTTTAACAGCACTGCTGATGTGAGTAAAGTGAAGCACGTGTGGATGTATAGACCGGGTTAGTGCTTTAATGTGGTCATAAGGAGGGCACCGGGAATCCTTTCATCTCTAGAACACTGCTTTGAATTTGACCCTGGGGCACAGCAACCCAAAGTCATTCTGATCCAATGGCTGTTTGGTGTGATTTGTGAAATGAGCTGTTGATCTCTGGTACATTACACTCAAACACTCTTATCAGACTTTGGGGAAGTTCACATCATTATTAGTTACAATAGGGTAGTACCTAGATTTTCCAGTCAAGATCTCTGTGCTGGGTGCTGTACAAACCCACAGTGAGAGTCAACCCTTGTCCCAGTGAGCTAACAGTCTAAATAGACAAGGGACAGAGGAGGGGAAACAGGCTATGGGTACGTCTCTACTGCAGTCGAGGTGTGAGTGAAGCTCAAGTCGACATACCTGAGCTAGCTTTATGCTAGCTAGCTCAAGTCCTGAAGCAATGAAACTGTGGCAGTGCACACTTCAGCGGGGCCTACACCCCAAACCCTCATGGGACTGCGGTGGCTTCCCTGATCCTGGACCCAAGCCAGGCAGATCAGAGCTAGCTCTGGTATGTCTACCTGAGCTGCAATCGCACCCTGTGATTGTAGCATAGACATACCATACAAGGCTGCAGTTGCTACTCCAAACAAAATATCTACCAGTGCCCAAAACAGTCGGCTTCACTCATTTCACAGGAATAAATGTTTTATTGGTACAGCAGAAAAATAAAGAAAAGAAAGCGATGGACATTTCGAACTTGCCATGCCACTGCTGTGAAAAGTGCAATGCACGTGAGCTGAAACCTCAAAGACATACTGGGGAGACCCTAAAATAGCATCGGGCCCCTCTCCGTGGGCATGTCTACACTGGAGCTGAAAAGTGTCATACCTGGGGGAGCTCTGACCGAGCTAGGGGGCTAGAAAGAGAAGCCATGTGGCAGGAGGGGCTAGCTGTGCTGAGCATGATCCTGCCCAAGATCATAGGTATGGAATAGGAGTGGCTAGCCCGTCACACCCCCATGGCTACACTTCTGTTTGTAGTGCCCTAGCTTGATCAGAGGTATGTCTCCTCACGCTGGAATTTACACGTTCCAGCTCCAGCGTAGACATACCGTGCATCTGAACTGTAGTAGCCTGCATCCATCCATAGCTCCCAAGCAGCTCTCCTTGCCTCCTGGAGGATATGCTCCAGTCCCACTCATACTCTGTTAGTCCCAGTTTATATAGGCAGAGTCCTTCATATCTCCCTAGGGGATGCTGAGCTATCTGAGTCTTCATCTAGTAAAGCCCTTTAACTCTTGCTTAACTTGTGTTAGGTGGCTAATCCTGTATGCTAGGGCTGATCATTAGTGTGCAGCCCCCAGGTGCACAGTGCAAACCCCGATGTAAGCCTCTACTTACATCAGTGCTGTTTGCCCCAGTTTCAAGAAGGAGTAACTAGCCACTGGTGCTTGGCAACCTTGGCTATTTGCACTATGGGTTTGGAGGAGGGCAGCTACTCTGCAAGCTGCAATTAGAGCAAATCACCAGCCTCATTTACTGGTCTTTCATCCTGGTACCTCTTGAATTGGGTACCCAGACCTTCCTGCATATTCTTCGGATAACGCTCTTTTGTAGTGCTAACAAGTCTGTGTGACGCTTTCCTAGCCAGAGCCCCGTTGCTATGCCAATGAAAACTCTCCTTTAGGATGGAACATCTACACAGCGGCTGCCAGGCGTGATTCCCAACTCAGGCAGACATACACCTGCTAGCTCTGCTCAAGCGAGCATACTAAAAATAGCAGTGTAGCCACAGTGGCCGCTCAGGCTTCCTGCCCCAGCACCATCCAACCTCATGCCCTGCGTATGCACTCAAGCGGCTGGCCCAAGTGGCCACCCGTGGTCACACTGTTATTTTTAGTGTGCTTGCTTAGGCGCGGGCTGCGCTGGGAACTTTTGCTAGTTGACGTAGGTAAGGGTGTGATTTTTTTTTTTTACAGGAAGACAAGGCAGAGTTAAAACAGCAAAAATAAAAAGTCTTTTTGCTGCTATAGCTTATTTCAGGGGTGGCCAACCTGAGCCTGAGAAGGAGCCAGAATTTACCAATATACATTGCCAAAGAGCCACAGTAATATGTCAGCAGCCACCCATCAGCTCCACCCCCCCCCCCCGGCTCCACTTCCGGAGCCTCCCGCCAATCAGTGCCTCCCCCTCCCGCCCCGCACCCTCCGATCAGCTGTTTCGTGGTGTGCAGGAGGGTGGGGGTGGGGGAGGAGCGAGGGCACGACAGGCTCAGGGGAGGGGGCTGGAAGGGGTGGAGTGGGGACAGAGACAGGGGTTGAGCAGTGAGCACCCCCCAGCACATTGGAAAGTTGGGTCCTGTAGCTCCAGCCTCGGAGTCAGTGTCTATACAAGGAACCGCATATTAACTTCTGAAGAGCCGCATGTGGCTCCGGAGCCACAGGGTAGCCACCCCTGGTTTATTTCATGCTGGGAACTGGTATTAGCTCTACTGGCACAAGCACCCTTTTCCTGGGGTAAGCTGCATCTACAGTAGGAGGGTTTGCTGGTATAGCTATATCAGAGATGTTGTCTGGTGCAGACAAGGCTTTAGAACTTCTGCGGTAAGCAGTAATGTGAGATGTTTCCTCTTAACCTTCAATAGCATGAGTCGTTTAGGAGGCAGTTTTGCCTAGTGGATAGAGCACAAGCCGGGGGGACGCGGAAGAGTCAGGTTCTATTCCTGGCTCTGCCACTGCCCTGCTGGGTGACTTCAGACAAGCCACTTCCCTGCTCTGTGCTTCAGTTTCCCCAGCTGTATGAGGAGGGATAATAAGACTGACCTCCTTTGTAAAGCACTTTGAGATCTGCTGAAGAAAAGCGCTCTATGGGTATTATCATTACCCAGCATTTTTCAGCGGTGGAGCTCAGAGTGTTTTGTGTATTACAGACAGGGAAATGGAGGCACAGAGACTTAGTCAAGGTCGCACAGCATAGCAGGGAAGAGAAACCAGACCTCCTCTCTCCAAGTCCAGTGCCCTGTCCTCTCAACCACACCGCTTCATAAGAGCAAATGATGTTTCTTCTCCCAGTCTCCTGGGAAGAAGGAAGCACTGAAATGCGCAGAGATTCAGTCCTTTCTGCAGCTCTTTTAATCATTGCTTCTTGGATGCTTAATTCTGTGCACACACTCCTCTACCAAACAGCACAACCCACTTCAGAGCAAGGTCATGATTCAGCTCAACAGGGCCGGTCCAGACGCTAGCATGCGGCTGCAGCAGCTTTCCTGGCTTCTGCAATTGGTGCAGGCTGAATTGCTTGGTGCCACATTCTCCAGCAAGGCTTGTTTTAATTACACCATTGGTATAATCATAGTAATTCACACTTTTAGAGGGATTTTTCATCCCAAAGGACTTTACACATGCAGGCCAACATTGTCAAAGCTGGGAGTCTAAAGCGAGGCTCCAAAATCCACAGTTAGGCACCTAGGGAACTATTTTTGAAAGGCCAAATGGCAGGTTAGGTGCCCAACTCCCGTTGGAAGCAATGTTGCCAACTCCAGATTTTATCATGAGTCTCAATGTAACTGGCACTTTTTTAAAACCTCCCAGCTCCTGGAGTCATGTGATTAAAAGAGAATCTCAGCTCTCATTTTATTAAAGAATGTACATTTCTGGCTATGGTAGCTGCAGAGAAAAGCTTGTAAATGTGAGCCACATGCATCAAGTCGAAACTACACCAGAAAAGCTTTGTGAGCATGGTGTTACAGGTAGAGGTATACCAGCAAAGGTCCCCTAGTGTAGATGCAGCTAATGCCAGCTCCCTGAATGAAATAAGCTACACTGGCAAAGCACTTTTATGTCAGGAAAACTGTGTCTGCACTAAGTCTTTTGCCAGTATAGAAACGTTGTAAAAAACTCACACCCGTAACTGACTTTCCATACTATCCAATGTTTTAAATGCACACCTAGTCTCAGAACCAGAAGGCAAATAGAAGACAAAATTGTGGTGGTGGTGGTGGTGGTGGTGTGTGTGTGTGTGGGGGGGGGATTATCTCATGATTTTAAGTTAATCACATGATTTTTTGGTACCTGACTCATGATCTCTGAGTCAACAATACTGAGACTGGGATTTAAATCATATCCCACCGTGATAGAGGGCCCTTGACAAAATGTCGGCTGTTCATCACAAGCAACTCTTATCTTAGAACTGGCAAACTCACTACACCAAACAGTATTAGAGGGGTAGCCGTGTTAGTCTGGATCTGTAAAAAGCACCAGAGAGTCCTGTGGCACCTTTAAGACTAACAGATGTATTGGAGCATAAGCTTTCGTGGGTGAAAACCCACTTCGTCAGACGCAGTGGGTATTCACACACCAAAGCTTATGCTCCAATACATCTGTTAGTCTTAAAGGTGCCACAGGACTCTTTGTTGCTTTTTACACCAAACAGGTGTCTTGCAGGGTATTTATCCATAAGGGGTAGCATGTAAGGTATCTATGGAAAGCTCATAACTTCTCAAGACTCATAATCATTGTGAGATGTATGTATGGGTAATACCTAAGGAATAATTTAACTATATTGAAAGTATGTTTTATTATTTTGGAGTAAAAGTTAGCCACCGGGGATAAAATAGATTGGTGGTGGCCCATTCAAGCAAGATGGAGTCTTCACCCTCTCTGGTTAGCCAGTGGTATAATGCAAGGAACTGGAATAGGTTACCTAGGGAGGTGGTGGAATCTCCATCCTTAGAGGTTTTTAAGGTCAGGCTTGACAAAACCCTGGCTGGGATGATTTAGTTGGTGTTGGTCCTGCTTTGAGCAGGGGATTGGATTAGATGACCTCCTGAGGTCTTTTCCAACCCTAATATTCTATGATTCTATGATTCTATGCAAGACTCAACTGTCTAGCCTGCTCCATCCCAAGACAATCAAAGGAAAACTGCAAACAATCGAAACTACTTGGAGGTACAAAAGGAACATTGCAACAGACAGAGGATTGCCCCATCTATGAAGAAAAACAAAAGGCTGTTTCAGTATAATACGGAATGGGAAGAGATCCTCTGTATGCACTCACTGAGGGAACATCTTGTGGAGCATGGGTGTCCTCATGAAAGTTTGGCTCCTGGTTTCTGTGAAGTCAGCCAACTCTGCACCCCACTGAACTCTGGGTGGGGGAGAAACCTGCTTTATTAAATAGGAAAGGTAACTATTAATGATTGTGGGCCCGAGTTGGTGTTTTATGATTTTGTTTTGCATTGGAACCATTTGTTTCCATCGCTCTCTCGTGTTTCCAGTGGAATTGCTGTTCCTTCTTAAATAAAGGTTCTTTTGTTTCATTACAAATACTGGGTGTTATACAGGAATAGTGATTTAAAGTAAAACTGGGGCACGGTGCTCCTTGGGGGCAGAGGATCTGGGATTTCTATGAGTAGCCAGTGTCAGGGGCTGGATATCACAGGAAATGCTTCAAAGGGACTGGGGTGCCCCTCTTGTTAACCTGCAAGGGGAAGACAGGGCTGGTATAGCTGAGAGGAGAGTGCTTGACAGGCTGTGGTGCTAGAGAGCTGACACCCCAAGTAAGATTCCTTAAGGCAGGGGGTCACAAAGTGACTCACAGCCCTTGATACCCCAAGAGCATCATATAATACCAGGGTTGGAAGGGACCTCAGGAGGTCATCTAGTCCAACCCCCTGCTCAGAGCAGGACCCATCCCCAGACAGATTTTTGTCCCAGATCCCTAAATGGCCCCCTCAAGGATTGAACTCGCAACCCTGGATTTAGCAGGCCCATGCTCAAACCACTGAGCTCTCCCTCACCCCCACGCCACCCTTAAAGCCATACACCCATGGGAGGTTTCCCTATTGTCCAGTGTCACAGTCGCAGCCGTGCAAGGTAGGTCTACATCTGCCGTTGTGCTTTGGTGGCTTTTTCCACTCAGTTTGCGGTGGTGTAAATGACGACCCCAGGAGCAGGGAAATGGCCTTTACAGAGAGGTCCTTTTACACCACTCTGGCAGTATAAAGTGGCCTCTAAGGGTACATCTATACTTACCTCCGGGTCCGGCGGTAAGCAATCGATCTTATAGATTCATAGATTCATAGATTCTAGGACTGGAAGGGACCTCGAGAGGTCATCGAGTCCAGTCCCCTGCCCACATGGCAGGACCAAATACTGTCTAGACCATCCCTGATAGACATTTATCTAACCTACTCTTAAATATCTCCAGAGATGGAGATTCCACAACCTCTCTAGGCAATTTATTCCAGTGTTTAACCACCCTGACAGTTAGGGGATCTTCTGGGATCGATTTATTGCGTCTTATCTAGACGCGATAAATCGATCCCGGAAGTGCTCGCCGTCGACGCCGGTACTCCTGCTCCATGAGAGGAGTACGCGGAGTCGACGGGGGAGCCTGCCTGCTGCGTGTGGGCCCGCGGTAAGTTTGAACTAAGGTACTTCGACTTCAGCTACGTTATTCACGTAGCTGAAGTTGCGTATCTTAGTTCAAAGTGGGGGGTTAGTGTGGACCAGCCCAAAGTGAGGATCAATGGCATTTGCATGCACATTAAGGACCCTTCACACTGCCAGTGTGGTATAAAGAGGCCTTAGTGCAAATAAGAAACAGTCATGTTATGGCTACTGGACCTCAACATCCACCACCTCTGTAAAACAACAAACTGCGCTAACAACGTTTATAAGCCGTTTGGATGAAGGATGAACTAGCTGTGCACACTAGGGGCTGGTCTACACTGGGGGGGGCATCGATCTAAGATACGCAACTTCAGCTACGTGAATAGCGTAGCTGAAGTCGATGTATCTTAGATCGACTTACCTCCCATCCTCACGGCGTGGGATCGATGGCTGCGGCTCCCCCGTCGACTCCGCTTCCGCCTCTCACTCTTGTGGAGTTCCTGAGTCGACGGGGAGCGCGTTCAGGGATCGATTTATCGTGTCTAGACGAGACTCAATAAATCGATCCCCGATAGATCGATTGCTACCCGCCGAGCTGGTGGGTAGTGAACACGTACCCTAGGACTCAGGCGAGATGGGATCTAGTCCCAGCTCTGCTACTAGCCAGCTGGGTGACCTTGGGCAAGTCGGTCCCACCTCTCTGTGCCTCAGTTTCCCCAATTGTAAAATGAGGATAACAATACAGACCTCCTTTGTAAAAGTGCTTTACCATCTACTGATGAAAAGTGCTGTCTAAAAGATAGGTGTTACTAATTATTACAATCAAGTCAAGCACCAAGGGATCTTAAAAGTAGACTTACCAGTATAGCTGTATCTACACTAGGGGTCTTTGCTAGCCAACCACGTCAGTTAGGGATCACACCCCTCACCAATAGCGCTATCCCAGCAGACCTGGCCTTATATCTCAGCCCTGAGGCAGCAATTCCCCCAGAACAGCGCCCCAAAGCCCATTGGTGTAGCTCTGAGACCTGGGCTATACTTAAATGTTTGCCACCATAGATATATTGTTTAGGATGTGGGAAAAAATCATACCCCTAACCGGCTAAGCTGTGCTGGAAAAAGCCCAAGGCCAGGTCTACACTACAGACCTACTTCGGTACAACTGCGTCACTACGGGGGTGAAAAATCCACACCCTGGGCAATGTAGTGCTAACGACCTAACCCTCAGTGTAGACAGCCCTACGGCAAGGGGAGCGCTGCTTTGGTAAACACAGCTACTGCCTCGGCATTAGCAGGATTTGCCAGTAGACCTATACCATCGAAACCTTTCTAGGGTAGAAAGGGCCTGAGTCAGAGGGTACGTCTACACTACCCGCCGGATCAGCGGGTAGTGATCGATCTATCGGGGATCTATTTATCGCGTGTAGTGTAGTGTAGACGCGATAAATCAATCCCCGATCGCTCTCTCGTCGACTGCTGAACTCCAGCTCGGCAAGAGGCGGTAGCAAAGCCGACGGGGGAGTGGAGGCCATTGATCCCGCACCACGAGGACGCGAAGTAAGTGATTCTAAGTCGATCTAAGATACGTCGACTTCAGCTACGCTAGTCTCGTGTAGACCAGGCCAGAGAGTGGACTGTCATACTGTTTCATCTGCCCCACTTCCCAGACCAGATGGGGCCCCCAGTTCGGACCTCGCCCAGTTTTGCTTAGCTTCTCGATGCAGGTGATTGTCCAGGCCAAGGAAGCACAGCTCAGGAGCTGAAACCAGGTGTCTTTCTTTTTTGCTCAGGAGGGACCTGTGCTCTCTGTAGAAATATTATCCCGCAAAACAGTCATGAGAGTTTGCGCCTATGGAGGGGCCTGTTCCCCAGAGACAAAATTGCTGGCAAATGACTGCAATGCTGAGCGTTTCTCCTCAGCCCTTCCCTCGCTGAGAGCGATGTCAAGGCAATTATTAGAGCTACTCCTGGGAGGAAGGGGAAAAAAACAACAACCAACCAACCAACCCCACAGCAACCCGGAGAGCTGAATGCTGCTGCACGAATGTGCTTTTTCAACAAGTCTCTTTGGCACAGCTGTTTGCCTAACCTGATGTATCACCCACAGTCTGCAACAAGCTATAATCAGACATTTCAGGGTGTGGAGCTGGGCACTAAGTATGTGCTGAGATAAGTGCACACATTGTCCCCGAGCCAGGAGACAAGAGGCGCAGGCAAGGAACCCAACGCTGACTCGAAAGACGGTGGAAGCAAAAAAAAAAAAAAAAAGAAAGAGACAGACAGACAGACAGAACCCTCCCTCCAGGCCCGGTGGGGGGCGGGAAGCCTGTCAATTTCACCTTCGCTGTTTCTGTGCTACACACCTTGGGGGAAGAGAGGAGAATGAGAAGGGATCCAGCGGGGGAACAGAATAATTGCTCTTGCAGGGCCCTACCTCTCCATGCCAAAAAAACTCCACGTAAGTGTTAATGGCGTCGTCTCGAAAAGGTGATGCTTGTCAAGGATAAATCATCCCGTGCCTTTTAGCGGTGGTGGTAATTACACAGTGCCTTAACGATCGGTACAAACTGTCAAGGGAAAAATATTGTAAGTAAAAACTTGGAGCTCGCTAGCAGGGAAGCGTTAAGGTGTCTTAACATCACTCGGCACAAAGGAACCTTGTCTGGGTTTAGCTGGAGCCGGGAATGATGAGAGGTAGGATTCATGTCCTTTCTTGTCCATCAGGAGACACTTAATGCGGTTGTATAATCCTAATGGTTTTGTTAAAAGGAAAATTAGAGAAGCTGAGATTTGGGAAACACACGCCACGCGGGCAGGGGAGCAACTCATTCCCCCCCCCCAAAAGCATGGACCATGTCTTAATAGAGAGCTTTTCTCATGGGCATCTCCCTTCCCATTTGCCTGGGCCTCCATCGCTCCCCTTTGTGGCAGCCTTATTAAAAGGGCATTGGGTCGGTATCATTACTCTCCAATTGCACATGGGGAAACTGAGGCACGGAGACGCAATGACCCACCCAAGATCACCAAGTGACAGATACAGAAGCATAAGCAAGATCTCCTGAGTCCTAATTCAGCATCCTGCCCACTAGACTTCTCCCCACTCCAGCAGCGTGTAAACCTATTTATTCTATTTGTAGGGCAGATTAGCTGAACAACAGTAGCAAATCATTAATGATCAGAAAAACAGTTTTTCCAAAGCTTAGACCATCCAATCAGGGAACAGGAACAATGCCACATGATGGAGGCGACCGATTACATGGTGCAGATAATGAGTAGCCGCCATCCACAATGTTAAAATTTGTTGTTGATAGTGAACTGATCTGGCAAAAACAATGATCTGTGCATGGCCAGACAAAAGCAGGGCTGGCTCCAGGCACTAGACGAGAAAGCACGTGCCTGGGGCAGCACATTGTAAGAGGCGGCATTCTGGCCAATCTTGGGGCAGCATATTCCAGCCGCCCTGCCAGGTTCTTTTATTTTTTTTTTTGCTTTGGCAGCCCGGTCTACAGCTCTGGAGCCCCCGGCCGGCTCCCCACGCTCCACCAGTCCCAGCCCAGCCCTGCAGGGGCATGGACCCCGGCCCGGGGGGGCAGGAACTAGCGATCCCCGCTGCTCACCATGCCGCTGGGCTCCCTGGGACGCGCTACTCCCCACCACCTGGACCGGCCCTCGCCTCCTGCGCTGCTCTGAGCCCGGCCCAGCCGAGCCGCCTTTAAAGGAGTGGCTGAGCCAGCACCTCCTGCAGTCCCCGGGGGCTCCACCTGCCCGGCCGGGAGAGGCACCCCAAGACCGGAGGGGGGAGCCCCTCTCGCCCGGCTGTGAGGTGCCACCCTTCACCGCCCCACGAGCCGCCTTGACTGCCCTCCACACACTCCCTGCGACTGCCGTTTGTTTGTTTTTTTGCTTCGGCAGTCTGGCCGCCCTTTTTATTTTTTTTGCTTGCGGGGGGAGAGGGGGGAGGGGGCAAAAAAGCTAGAGCCAGCCCTGGACAAAAGAGCTCCATTGGTGTGAGCAGGTCCCCCAGCAAGGGTGGTAAGGTGCAAAGAGACTGGGCGCTGATACATCTGGAAGGCACATTCTAACATGCTAACTAGTTTCTTTTATGGTGCCCATCACCATAGTATCTGGGCAGCTGGTCATAAATCCCTGGTAGATGGGTTTATAACAGTAACCCATCTCTTTGGTGTTTATGGAGGTTGTTATAATACTGAGGTGAGTTGTTTTGTTTTTCTCTTCAAACACGGTCCAGGGTTTGGGACGGGTCAGGAACTTCAGGTCTTGCTTTGCCTTTCCTGTTTTCTCTGGATTCCCTTTCCTCTTCCAGCTCCTGGTTTCAGTGAGTTGGAGGCCTGGTCTAGGCCAGTATAACTATTTCAGTTGGGGTGTGATTTTTTTACCACTACTGTTATACTGGTACCGTCCCTAGTGTGGACTGAGTTATAACAGTATGACGGTGCCTTATACAAGTATAATAATGCTAATAACTGGGACTTATATAGCGCTTTCCACTCACAGATCTCAAGGCGCTTTTCCAAAGGAGGTCAGTATCATTTTATAGGTGGGGAAACTGAGGCACCAAGCGGTGAATTGCCCAAGGTCACCCAACAGAGCTGGGAAAAGAACCCAAGTATTCTGAATCCAGCCCTCTAGCCACCAGGCCACACTGCCTCCCACCTCTCCTATATGAGAATAAGCTCCTTTATATCAGTATAAATGCATCAACATGAAAGGGGAGTGTACGGCTTTAACTATTCTGGTATAGTCAAAGCACTATAACTTTTGACGATAGCCGTGCCCTCGGTGTGATGTTCAGATCATCAGGAAAACCTTCCAGGACAGAAACCTACTCATCATTGGCAGAGAAAGACCATTTTGAAATCCGCTTTCGGTGGGGGGAAGGGAGACGCTGAGTCTGCTCCTCCCAATCCCCACATTGCACATTCCTTCCCCTTGCTTCATCTACTTGATTCTCATCTTCGGGAGACTTGTGCACGTTGCAATCTGCTTTCCTAGACGAAGGCTCCCTAGTTATTAACCGGAGTTGGAGAACACTGCAGGAGAGCTCAGTCTGCGTGCTCACACAAGCTTAGGTCCCACCCTTGCTTGCTGGAGCAGGGATGAGCTGTGGCAGAGAGAGGTGTCAGGCCTTGTAGTGACTGCTGCAACTATCCTGCTGTAGTAGGAAAAGAGCCTAAAACATAAGCCCTTGTATTAGAGGCCTCGTATGAGGCAGGACCTGCTCACAGAATATGGCAAGAACCGGGCTAGTATTGCAAAAATACACATTTCTAAAAAGTGCTAGTCACAGAGTACTTACATAAACACATCCCGATATCAAGTGGTACCAGAACATCCTGATATCAAAGATGGTACAAAAACATTCCGCAAGGATAACAGGAACACACTGACCCCTCCTAACAGATAAGGTCAGGATGGCAGTACGTACTAGAGATGTTTTGATCAAACCAACATGTACAAGGTGATGAGTGATAACTAGTCACGTCAGGGGGCAGTAACTATGTCAGAGGGGCAGTACTAACTTTTTTGTATCAGGGTGTAAAGATGCATCTCAGAGGAAGTATCTTTGTCTGGCCCAGGGAGGAACAGAAAGTTCTGCCATTCACTAAGCTGGTTCATTGTTATGGGCATACGTGTATACGGTCCGGTAAAGTTTGTGAGATACTAGTACCGTGCTTCATTGACAATAATCCTGGCTGGGTACCTTCATCCCTTAACGGATCTTGTGGTCATTGGGTGATTTGCTCGAGGTCTGCCATGCCAGGTGTCTGCGCAGGGCTGCGGCGGCACACAGAGGGAACACACACACGCAGCCAAACATCTATCAACATCTAACCACACCTGCCAGTGCTGGACTGGGTGGTTCAGGGATGGGGCCATGTGTAACCCACACACCTCCTGGGTGTGGTGTTGTGTCCCATCTAGTAGCACCAAGACCACTTAGCGAGAGCAAGATTGATGAGTCTGCTCTACAGCCTTAGCGAAGGGCCATATGGCTTTTAGCTCATGCAGTAGAGGCTCATATATTTAGCTCCAGAAGTCCCAGGTTCGATCCTGCCCGCCGACAACTGGGGTCTGTTGGCGTTACACATGCATAAAACAGCATATATAATAAGGATGAGACACACAAAAGAGCTGCTAAGAGCCAGGTGTTTATTGCCCAGCCTGGACCTAGACATGACACGGATCAAGGCTCCAGTATGATGGGTGGAACTGGAGAAAGAGGGTTAGATTTCAAGAGGGATCTAGTTTGGCACAGCACCAGGGGCTCAGGAATTTAAGCTGGGGTCAGACTGCTACGGGACAAACACACACCCCTCAACATGGCCCATCAGTAGCCCCTATACAATACAAGAACCCCAACCGTGCAAATTCATCAATAACCTGCAAGGTATTTGGCACAATGATTCACAAAGGAAGTAGCTTAAGCCGGCATAGACAAAGCTGTGAGGAGGAACTCTTTTGATATCCGTATAGCAGAAAAACATAGACAGTACGCTCCTGATTCTCCAAATAGCATGGGGGAGGGGACACGGCTTTTATTTAGATAATCCGGTATTTGGCTAATGGAGAGGGCAGGACCCCCTCTGCAGCTCTGGTGTCATGGCCTCACTCACGCACTCCCGTAACAGCGGGGCTGCAGAGGGCTCCCTGCACTGCTGCAGGAGCCAGTCAGCGGCAGGGGGGTTTCCAAAACTTTGCATTATCTGAAGCCCTTCCTTGGGGGTCAAGGAAGGGCTTTGGATCATGAGGAGGTTTGGATAATAGGGTTTTGGAAAATCAGTAATATACAGTAGTGGTAGGGTGGCCAGGTGTCCCGTTTTCAACTGGAAAGTCCGGTCAGATCTACTGCGGGCCGGGGAGGTGGGAAGGCACCGAGTCATCACCTGCAACAGTCCCTACTCAGCCAGGGCCACCTACTACCTGAATTGTGTAGCTGCAGATCCCAGCCCCGGCTCTGTAGGAGAGTCTGTCCCGACCCACGTGGTGGGGAGGGGGAAGAGGGGAAAAGCAGTGAGCAACAACGGGAGAAGGAAAGAGGAGCGAATGGGGGCGGGGCCTCAGGGGAAGGCATGGGGCAGGGATGGGTCCTAGGGGGAAGGGGAGGTTCCGGCACTCCTGCTGGAGTGTTCAGTTTTTAAATAAAAATAACAGGAGTACTTGTGGCACCTTATGCATCTGAAGAAGTGGGCTGTAGTCCACGAAAGCTTATGCTCTAATAAATTTGTTAGTCTCTAAGGTGCCACAAGTACTCCTGTTCTTTTTGCGGATACAGACTAACATGGCTGCTACTCTGAAACCAGTTTTTAAATATTATAAAGTTGGCAACCTTATGTGTGGTGTGATACTCCACATTATTCATAGAAATATGTTTAAGATATGAATATGGTATAACTAAGATATACTTTATGCAAGCTGGCTCATGTAAGGTATCATTGGAAAGGTTATGATTTACTGACTGCGATTATCCAATTTGTATGCATGTATCATTTCTATATCTGAAGTTGGGAATATTGACTTTGTAACAATGACAACTGGGTGTGTATTTGGGGAAACGCCCACCAGACAGTCAGCAATCAGCCTGGATGAACCATTTAAGAAGGACAATAGGAGATACTAATCTCCCACCATCCTGAGGAGTTTCCTGGGATGTTGCTTGGATACCGCAGGTTCATCTGATGATGTCACTTGGTACGGAGACCCACCTTGGTCCCTGCTGGTTCTTTTCCACTGGAAACAAACGCTTCCCGCCTTATGTAAATTCTATGTATGACTGCGGGTATGTCTACACTGCGAAGTTGTCGACAAAACTTTTGTCTTTCACGGGTACGTAAAACAGCCACCCCGCGAAAGGCAAAATTTTTGTCGATGCAAATGGTAGTGTGAACGCGGCTTTGTCGGCAGAAGCGCTCTCCTGCCGACAAAGCTAACACCGCTGGCAGGGCTGTAAGTATTTTGTCGGCAAAAGCGCCGACAAAGTGCATTTACACACACTGACTTTTAGCGACAAGGCTGTGTCGACACAGCCTTGTCACTAAAAGCTGTGTGGTGTAGACAAGCTTTGTTTCCCAAGCATTCTCCTCTAGGGAGGGCAGGTTTATTTCTTCCTCTGCGGTAGGACGCTTTCCCATGCCAGTTCATGATAACTTCGGCAGGTACCATTGCAGCACACAGGCTCACAGCATGTGGGCTCAGGTGGCTTTGGGATGCCAGCAGCAGCTGTGATCTCTCTGCCTTTGTTACCCTCAGGAGTGAGATATCAGCTAAAATCTAAACACCCTGTGGAAAATGGTGCCAGGATTCAGTGTCATTATCCTACGCTCATAGCTTCATGCAACTGAGTAATTCTTCATTTCCCTCACCGCTCGCGGGCTGTACTCTTCATGGCTGGTGCTGTTAGTGGTGCCACACACAGGCGCTCCGAAGCAGAAGTGTCAATAAGCCGATCTTGTTTAACACTTCAGGGGCGCAAGGGAAGGGCGGAGTTCTGAATCGTAAGTTTCACTTGCCATTCCTGCTATCCTGACAAAGGAACCTCTGTGCTTTATTTGTAGCTGCAGCCATCGCAGCCTGGAGGGGTTCCCCCTCCACCAGTTTCCCTCTAGTTTTTCCCACGCATGTGCAGAATGAATTTTGTTATGTGCCCCAACATGGAGGTGATGTGTCACACATCACCTTCATATTGGGGCACATAACGAAATTCATGTCGTGGGGTGGGGCTGAGGGGTTTGGAGTGTGGGAAGGGGCTCAGGGCTGGGGCAGAGGGTTGGGATGCTGGGGTGTGAGGGCTCCAGCTGGGGATGCAGGCTCTGGGATGAGGCTGGGGATGAGGGGCACAGGGCTGGGGCAGAGAATTGAGTGCAGGGGGTGAGGGTTCTGGCTGGGGGTGCAGGCTCTGTGGTGGGGCCAGGGATAAGGGGTTTGGGGTGCAGGAGGGTGCTATGGGACTAAGGTGGGGAGAGAGGGCTCCCCCAACTCTCTCTCCCCACAGCAGCACCTGGACCAGGGGGAGCCGGCAGCTACAGGGCTGGGTCTGCAAGATAGGCACCCCTCCCCTGGCAGGTCCAGGCTGGGGCTTGGTTCAGGTCGGGGGAGGGACACCTCGGCTATGGCTGGATTTGGGCCTGGCCTGGCTGCCCCAGCCATGGCTGGGTTCGGGCCGGGCTGGCCCAGACGCAGCTGGGGCCGGGCTGTCCCGGCCACAGCTTAGTCCAGGCTGGTATAGGGATGCACTGGCCGGTCCAGATACCCCAGCCGCAGCAGGTCCCCAGGCGGGTTCCCTGAATGCCTGCGTGGTGCTAAGAAAGCTACTGCACGGCCACGCGGCTTACAGGGAACTTAGCCCTCCACACCCATGGAACGCCTGAGCCAGATAAGGAGAAGAAAGAAGAGGACTTGGGTTGACACGTTCAGTGGGATCCTGCAAGCCAGTGCTGAATCAGACTGTGAGCACAGTGCCTGGAGGGAGAACATTGCAAACAGCCTGGAGAAGGAAAGAGTGGAAAGGAGAAAGGTCCAGGAGTTCCAGCAGGAAAAGGACAGGGAGATGCACCAGGACATAATGGGGCTTCTCCATCAGCAAACAGAGATCCTCCATACTGTTGTGGACCTACAGATTCAACAATCCCAGGCTTACCTCCCTTTGCAGTCCGTGTAGAACTCTAATGCAGTACCTCCCTACACCCACCCCTCAACATTCCCCATGGCAGCCGGGGCCACGGCCCAAATCCTGCCACTTCACCCCGGGGGACATTAAGGACAACCATATCTTCACATACAGTTGCTGTATGCATTCATAAAATGGACATGAATGTTCTTTGCCCTTGATAAATTCTGTTCTATTAATGTATAAAGTTTTTAATGTATTTGCTTTTAAATTGCACAGATCTGTCTTTGCACTGGCTTTGTTACTGAATAAAATTCTATTATTTGGAACATAGTTCATCTTTATTAGTTCACAACATATGCTGCAGAGTGCCTAGCAGTTCTGAAAGCACCCACGTACTTGTTACCCTACAGCATGACACAACTCATAGGATCAGTGACAAACAGTGTAATAATCATAAACGTACAGCAAGCACTGCAAAATTAATAGGTGAATTGACAGTGTTATGCTCATACGCATACAGCAAGCACCACAAAATTCCTAACAGGCCCCGAAACAGCAGGACCAGGTTAAAGCACAGTACATCACAATGCATTACTGTGGCTCACTGTGAAAGTGTTCCTTCAAAGCTTCCCTGAGCCAAATAGCTCTGCGTTGAGCTCTTCTAATAGCCCTTGTGCCTGGCTGTTTAAAATCAGCAGACAGCCGCTCCACCTCCACCCTGGTAGTAACTTTTCCCGCTTTGCTTCGCAGATATTATGCAGGACACGGCATAATGTTTTTTTTTTCATTGAGAGCCAAGCTTTTGAGTAAACAATGCCAGTGTCCGTTCAATCGACCAGAAACGCATTCCACTGTCATTCGGCATCTGCTGAGCCAGGAGCTAAATCTTTCCTTGCTTCTGTCAAGGTAGCCGATGTATGGCTTTATGAGCTAGGGGAGCAAGGGGTGGGCTGGGTCCCCCAGGATCACTGTTGGCATTTCAACATCGCCAATGGTAATCCGCTGGTCGGAAAAGAAAGTCCCTGCTTGTAGCTTTCTGAACAGCCCTGTGTTCTTAACTCTATGTATTTTGCTGCCCCAAGCACGGCAGTCCGGCGGCTTTCGGCGGCGCGCCTGCGGAAGGTCCGCTGGTAACGCGGATTCGGCGGCATGCCTGCGGGAGGTCCCACAGTGCTGCGCCTTTGGCGTACCTGCCGCCGAATTGCAGCCGAAACCGCGGGACCGGTTTGGGGCAAAAATCTAACTGGGGATTGGTCCTGCTTTGAGCAGGGGGTTGGACTAGATGACCTCCTGAGGTCCCTTCCAACCCTGATAATCTATGACCGGTGGACCTCCGCATGCATGCCACCAAAGGCAGTCTGACTGTCGCCCTCATGGTGACCGGCAGGCCGCCCCCTGCGGCTTGCCACCCCAGGCACGCGCTTGGAGCACTGGTGCCTGGAGCCGCCCCTGGTTCTTAAAGATGTAAGCCTCATACACCTTCCCTGATCAGCCCACACTGATGTCAGTGAAGCGACCCAGTGATCCACCGGATGCAAAAGTAGCCCTATTGATGTACTCTGGCAACGTGGTCTGTTGCCAAATTAGGGCTGTGTGTGCCATCTATCGCTCCACCGCAGTTCAGGAATCCCACTGCTGCAAATCCATCTGCTACGCCCGGCACATGGCTGACATGACAGTCACAGTCCTGTGTAGCAGGAGGCAATTAATGGCCCTGCACACTTGCATGACAATGGCCCTTGCAGTGGATTTTCCAACTCCAAAATGATATCCCACTGACTGGTAGCAAGCTGGTGTTGCAAGTTTCCACAGTGTGGTTGCTACTTGCTTCTCCATTGGCAAGGCAGCTCTCATTTTGGTGTCCCTGCACTAGAGGGCTGGGGTGAGGTTGGCACACAGATCCAGGGATGTGGCCTTGTGCACCTGAAAATTCTGCAGCCGCTACTCATCATCCCAAGCTTGAATTACAATGCGATCGCACCAGTCAGTGCTCGTTTCTCAGCCCCATAAGTGGCGCGCCAACACCTTTGAATTGTTTCTCGCTATGTCCTCCAGCAATCTGTCCTCCCGCTGATTCAATTCTTCCTGCAGCTTTGCAAATACCAGAGGATCATGCATCTTGTGCTTGCAACACTTGTGACAATAATGCAGAGCTGTGCAGGCTCCAATTGCTTTTGTCAGAGATGACAGATAGCGAGCAGGGCCACGTGGGTTTGTGGAACTCTTCCTCCCACTAGAGGGCAAAACTACCAGTGCTGCGTCCTCACCACAACTATAATTCAGAAGAGCAGCTTCTCAATGTCACCAACAGACCAACACCTTAGGCTTACCAGCTGGACAAGCCAGAAGGACACATTCATGTTACAGATAGATTTAAAAAGAGGGTCTTTATCACCAGCAGAATTGACCGATATTTGGAATTTCCATCCTGCAGGAAATTCCAATGGAAAATTCCCAACCAGTTCTAATTATACTTGACCCAGGTAACTACACCTATAGTTAAGATTGCCTGATAGTTCCCATGATAAGACCCTGTTTTCAGTGGATTACAAATTTGCCAAATTTTAACCATTCAGGCTGAAATTTTCCATGCTTAGATGTCTGCCTCAGGCTGAATTTTGTTCGAAACTTTCAGCAGAAATTGTTCAGCCATTTCCAATAATGAGATATGGGGGAAATATGTTGCATTAATAACAGAATCACAGAAATGCAGAGCTGGAAAGGACCTCAAGAGGGCATCTTGTTTACCCCTCTTGCACTGAGGCAGGAATAAGTATACCTAGACCATCCTTGATAGGTGTTTATCTAACCTATTCTTAAAACATCCAATGATGGGGATTCCACAGTCTCCCTAGGTAACTTGGGAGACCTTAATTAACCTTGAAGTTAGAAAGATTTTTTCTAATGTCTAGTCTAAATGTCTCTTGCTTCAGATTAAGCTGATTACTTCTTGTTCTATATTTAGCAGATTTGAAGAACAATTGATCACACCCTCTTTATAACATTCCTAAGTTTTGTCCACATGAACAAATTGTTATAAAATTGGTTCTAGGATTTTTTATTTACTTATTGAGAAGATTTACACCTCCCATGCTTTGAACTCCTTTCTCTCTCCTTACGCTGATGGCATGGCTGGTACAAGAGGTGGCGAAGATACCTCCCGCACTGCTTTATCAGCAGAATTCCACTGGACAGTTTGACTTCACCACTGGTCTTCTCCAGCTATGCTTCTGTGTCCCAATTTTTAATAGGTTTATAGAGTTGAAGGCCAGAAGAGACCATTAGACCATCTAGTCTGACCTCCTGGACATCGCAAGCTATGAATTTTCACCAAATACCCCTATCCTCAAGAGGCTGAAGTGTTGTCCGCCACAAGCACATGTCTGAAGTCCCTGCAGTGGCAAGGAATTGATTAGGTGAGACACACCAGGTGACCCTAGTAGGTGATCTATGCCCCAGGCTGCAGAGGAAGGTGAAAAACCTTCTAAGGTGCTTGCCAACTTGACCTGGGGGAAATTCCTTCCCGATGCCAAATATGGGGTGACTTTATGTGACTGAAGAATCTACCCAACTGTGTTCTTCTATGCCACAAAGAGGTGAATCCTTGCTTTCAGCAACAAAATAAGCCCCATGCTAACAACAGAAGCGCTACCATTGTCTTCGCAATACATATCTTGCCCTGCTGCTTGGTGGTTGCATTATGGGCTGGAAGAGAAACCTCATTTCCCCGTCAGCTTCCCCACGCAACACAAGGCAGGATTTAGCCCATACTTTGGAAAACTCATCAGTACCATCACATTAATTGCCCTTTGAGACCCATCTACCCAACATGAACACAGCAGGCATCTGGTGTTCTAATTAACCCATGTGCAGTTGTCTCGGAGGCAATTAACTCCTCAGGTGCCAAACAGATGTGTCATATTGTGCTAAGCACGTGGATGACAATGATAGCAAAAAAAGATCGATTAAAAAGGCTTCTTGAGCTGAAGACCTACTGACTCCCAAGGATTAGCTGCTAACCTCATCCTCTAAGAATGGTGTTCATTCTTTTCCTATGTTTCTTTTCTGGTTTTGGAGAGTTTCTTTTTCATTTGCCTTTTATTGCAAAAGATATTTGCATGGAAACTGTTTCCTGCTGTTTCCTTCCTGCTCCAAGTCATAATCCTTGGTTTGTGATATTATAGTTTCCATGGCAACTGGTTCAGATGCCACAGAGGGCTGCGCCAACTTCAGGTGGGCAGCTGAGCAGATGGAGCTGAAGAGAAACAAAATGAAAAAACAATCCTTTTTATTTCTTTAACAATAAAAAGCAAAGGGGGAAGAGAAATAGACACAACATGATGCAAGTTTAGGATGCTCTCTCAAAGGGTTACTTTTGATTATTAGGTTCATAGATTCTAAGGCCAGAAAGAATCATAGAATATCAGGGTTGGAAGGGACCTCAGGAGGTCATCTAGTCCAACCCCCAAGAACCATTGTGATCATCTAGTCTCACCTCCTGCATAACACAAGCCGTAGGACTGCCCTGAATGAATTCCCCATTGAATAATAGCAGTTCTTTTAGCAAAACAGTCAATCCTGATTTAAAAATTGACAGTGATGGAGAATCCACCACAACCATCGGTAAGTTGTTCCAATGGTTGATTATCCTCATTATTAAAAATGAACATTTTATTTCCAATCTTCAGCTTCCAGCCTTGGAATTTTGGAGGTTTATCATCATGGGATCCCATGCCTCTGGGTCTCCGCACCCGGGGGTGGTGGCCATATTGAATTGAGTTTCAAAATGACAAGCAAAACATGTACCTCTGGAAGCTTGTGTATTAGGATGAATTATCCAGTAGTAGCCACAGGGCAAGGCTCGTGGACTAGAACTGGGCAACGTTTTTCAGCCAACACTTTTTTCTGCCAGAAAATGCAGTTCGGGATTGACTGAAATTTGAAAGTTTGTGAGTTCGTGTTGCATTTGCTGAATGGTTGTGGTGGCGGGGAAAAAAACCCAAAGCAAAAACAAACATTCCAAAAAAAAATCAAACATTTTAATTTTTTTCTATTTGGAAGGACTTTTCATTTCAAAATGCCCTTCCATTTTGTTTTTTAAAAAGTAAAGAAAACTCAACAAAATGAAGCAAAATATTCCATTTCAGGTCAAAGGAAATATTTCATTCATCCTGAAATAAATAAAACAAAAAACCTTTTCAGTTCACCAAAACATTTGAAAAAGTTTCATTTCGCGTCAACCCAAAACAATTTTTTAAAAATATTTTCTGAATGGCCAGTGAATTGAAAAAATCAGTTATTCACACTGCTCTAGTCTGAGCAGCTCACTGAAAATCAGAGAAAGAAAGAGGAACTTCATCATCAGGAAAAGAGAGAGAGAGAAAGGAATGGCAGATGTAGAGGGTAGAGGAAAGAGAAATCAGAAATATGGTCAATGCTTGAGTTGTCATAGCTTCTTAGAACGTAAAGCCAGAAGAGACCATTAGATCATGTAGTCTGACCTCCTGGATATCACAAGCCATTAAATTTCACTCAGTTTCACCTATATTGAGCCTGATAATTTGTGTTTGGCTAAAGCATCTCTTCCAGAAAGGCAGAAAGCCTTGATCTGAAGCCTTCAAGAGATGGAGAATCCACCACTTCCCTTGGTAGATTATTCCAATGGTTAAAAATGTGTGCCCTGTTTCTAATTTGAGTTTGCCTAGCTTCAGCTTCCAGCCATTGATTCTGTCTTTCCCCACTAGACTAAAGAGCCCCACAAGAGTTCCGAATGGCATTGTGTTCTGTGGAATGTCAAGCATTATGAATACTGCACTGGTTACCTGTGGGTGTCTGGATAGATTGTTAAGGTGTTAGCTTTGACTTATAAGCCATAGACACCCATGTGTAGCCCACTGCGGTGAAGTGACTTTCACCCATTATGAATGGCTACATTAGCGTGACACTGAGGTTAAAGGTTGAGTCTGAAACTTGATTGTAAATCTAAGGGTAGGTCTACACCCAGCCGCTAATTCGGCGGCTGGCAATCGAAGTTCTGGGTTCGACTTATCGCGTCTTGTCTGGACACGATAAGTCGAACCAGGAAGTGCTCGCCGTCGACTGTGGTACTCCAGCTAGACGAGAGGAGTACCGCGAAGTCGACGGGGGAGCCTGCCTGCCGCGTGTGGACCGAGGTAAGTTCGAACTAAGGTACTTCGAACTTCAGCTACGTTATTCACGTAGCTGAAGTTGCATACCTTAGTTCGATTTGGGGGTTTAGTGTAGACCAAGCCTAAGGAAAATGACCTTTCCAGTATTTGTTCTGTAATCTTCCGGATTCTAGTAGTTCAGTAGAGATCACGCCACACCATAACTAATGCATTCAGAACGCCCAGATTACATTATAATCTGGTCTGATTTATGCCCCTACTCTTGAGTTAAAAAACAAAGGTGAGGTCCTCAACTGGTGTGGATCAGCACGGTTCCATTAAAGTCAAGGGGACAGATCCCCAGCTGATGTCAATCAGCATCACTTCATTGAACTCGGAGGCTCAGTCCTGCAGGGATCTGGGCAATCTGTTTCTGACCCAGCAAAGCATTTAAGTGTGTGCTTAACATTAACCATGTGAGCAGTCCCATTGACTCACATGCTTAAAGTAAACGTGCTTAAAGGCTTTGCTGATTCAGAGCCAGAGTGAGCGCTCAGCGTCTGCCCGTATCAAACCCCAGCTGGGGATCTGGCCCATCATGTATATTTTAATACATTCATTTCCCTTCCCCCAAAAGATTATTCCAGAAATTATTAATACAGAAAGAATTTTAAAAATTCTCTCTGATTAAGATGATAATTATCATCGCATTCATAGGCCCCACTCAAGATTGGGATCCCGTTGTTCTAGGCTCTGTATGAACACATAGGTTCCTGGCTCTGAAGAGTTTACAATCTAATGTAATCTAATGCTTTTCAAAGTGCATTAGGAGCATAGGCCCTTGAGAAGCTTCTGAAAAAAATCCCACCCTTTACGCAGGTTGGAACCTTTTGCATTTGCCTCAAGATGGACAATAAATCTAGATTAGTCAATTTCACTTTTCTAGAGCTTGTCTTCACTGAAGCGTTAGCTTGCGTTAGAATGCGTGGCGCCCCGTGCCACATCCCCTCCCTGTAGCTCGAGTGCGGTGGTGATTTTAACTCAAGTTGGCTCAGAGGCTATAAGCTGAAGCTAGAGTTAGCACAATTCATCAGTGGCTAACGCGACCGCTCTGTAATGTGGGCTCAGGATAGCCTAACTTGGGTGGCACTAGTCCTCTAACACCTTTCCCCAATTCCCCCCATGAGCCCAGGAAGGATAGACAAGTTCTCCCATAACTCACTGGGAAAAAATTCACAGAGGGGGTCGGCTTATGGTAGGATAGGCTCCCCTAAGGCTGCGGGTGAGAGCAGCACCGGTGTGGATACAGCAGCTCGGGTGTTATCTGACAGTGGGGTTACTCTCACTCGAGCTAGGCTAACTTGAGGGTAACTCAAAAGCAGATAAGTCTAGTCAACCCCACAGTGAAGACATCCCTATGGCCAATTCCAATTTCATCTTCAAGATCTCATGGAGGAGGAAGGATGTCCCGTGGTTAGGGTGCTGGACAGAGACCTGGGTTGAATATCCTCAATTTTATCCTCATCAATCCTGGGTTCAAATGTCTGTGATATAAGGGAACATTATCTTATAGATGCAGAACTGAAGCAAAAAGGGGATTAAATGACTTGCCCAGAGTCATATAGGAAATCTGTGGCAGAGCTAGGTATTTAACCCCTTGAGTTCTAAACCAGAGTCATAGACACTAGACCAACCTTCACATTTGCCCATGACTGGCCCCTTTGATTGCGGTGCTCAAAGTTCTCTAACCATTAGAGATCAGGATAAGACCCAAGATGGGGGCAGATTCTCCCACATCTGCCCCTTCAAGATTCATACACCGTGCAATGAAGAAGCTGGTTTCTTGCTCTACCACAGACTTTGTGGGACTGGGCAAGTCCCTTCCCAGAGCAGCTACATAAGTTGCCCAAGATTATACAGGCAGTTTATTGTGGACCAGGAAACTGAATCCAGGTCTGTCGTTTCCAATCCTAGGCACCGGCATTAAAGAGCATGAGGAGCACAGATGCTACAGGGATGGCAGCCAGAGAAGCACAATTTTTGCATTGCCACAGGGACTGTTTAGTCAGAAAATGGGACAAAACGGTGAACTTCCTGGAACAAAGGACTGGATTGTTCCTGTGAAAACTGCTGACTGCTACAATAGCACATCTTTAGCAGTGTATTCCTGCTTACATGAATCTCTGAGTAGACCTACTTTACCATATGCCTTTACTCCCTTGCTCTGTGTTGTGATGATTTCTCATTGCTTCATTCAATTAAATGTTAACCATAAACCAAACCTGGAGTGAAAAGGAAGGTGGGAATGGAAATATATTAGAGTTTTCATAAAAGCTGTTTACAGTTCATTTACAGTGTGTTAAACCCAATTTGAGCCCAAATTTGACCACAGAGTGTCTCTTTAAATTAAAAAAATAGCCATTTCTGGCTCCCTTTGTAAGTCACAGTGGAACAGTCTGCTCATCCGTTCAAGGTATAGTCTATTCATACGGTAATTAGAAAGCTAGGAATGACTGGCTGTTTAACGATGGCTGTAATGTGTACCTGTATGTAGCATGACAGCTGGTGGAATGTCGAATGCTTCTTTGAGAGCGGCTAATAGGAAAATTCTGATCTAACAAGAAAATAAATCTCCCCAAGGCAAAACTTCTCAGAAAATCGCTTGATGTGCAGAGAAAGGAATTTTAAACAGCTGGGGCCAAATTCATCACTACTGTAGTTGTGCTGTCTCCATTAGACATGGATTTAGCCTGTTTTGACCCTGATTTACATGAGCTCCCAATCTGGATCTCTGTCTTTTGGAGATTGTGGCCTTATCCTCCTCTCATTCCCCTTGTTTGCATCACTTACACCACCCAAGCCAGTGGAAAACCAGTGTCAATTCAGGAGGACGTTTGTACTCAAGGAACCAGTGTCTAATACAGAGGTTCCCAAACTGTGGAGTGTGTCCCCCTAGAAGGACATGGAATAGGGTTGCCAGGCATCTAGTTTTCGACCGGAGCACCCAGTTGAAAAGGGATCCTGGCGGCTCCAGTCAGCACCACCAACCAGGCTGTTAAAAGTCCGGTCGGCGGCGCAGCGGAGGTCCAGGGCTAAGGCAGGCTCCCTGCCTGCCCTAGCTCCACGCAGTTCCCGGGAAGTGACCGCCAGGTCCTACAGACCCTAGACACACAGGCAGCCAGGGCGGCTCTGTGTGCTGTCCCCACCCCGAGGATCGGCTCTGCAGCTCCCATTGGCCGGGAACTGCGACCAATGGGAGCTGAGGGGGTGGTGCCTGTAGGTGCAAGGGCAACACACACAGCATCCCTGGCTGCCCATGCATCTAGGGACTGCAGGATCTGGCAGTCACTTCCCAAGAGCCATGGTAAGTGTCACCGGGACCCTACACCCCGAACCTTCTCCCGCACCCCAACCCCCTTCCCCAACCCAGAGTCCCCCTCCCACACCCAAACTCCCTCCCAGAGCCTGCATGCCCCCAACATCCCAATCCCCTGCCCCAGCCCTCTTCTGCACCCCAAACCCCTCATCCCCAGCCCCACCCCAGACCCCCAGCCAGAGCCCTCATTGCCCCTGCACCCCAACCCCCTTCCCTAGCCTGGAGCCCCCTCCTGCACCTCAAACCCCTCATCCCCAACCCAGAGTCCACACCTCCAACCAGAGCCTGCACCCCCTTCTGCACTCTGAACCCCTTGCTTCCAGCCTGGAGCCCCCTCCTGCACCCCAATCCCCTCATCCCCGACCCCACCCTAGAGCCTGCACCCCCAGTTGGAGTCCTCACCCCCCCCCCCACATCCCAACTCCCTGCTCCAGCCCGGAGCCCTCTCCCGCACCTTGAACCCCTCATTTCTGGCCCCACCTGGAGCCCGCACCCCAGCCCAGAGCCCATACCCCCACATATACCCCAACCCTCTGCCCCAGCCTGGTGAAAGTGAGTGAGGGTGGGGGAGAGCAAGCGACGGAGGGATGGGGGATGGAGCGAGCGGCGGTGGGGCCTCGGAAAAGGGACAGGGAAGTTGCGGGGCCCCTGGGAAGGGGTGGGTCCGGGGTGTTCAGTTTTGTGCAGTTAGAAAGTTGGCAACACAACATGGAGGAACATTCGTGGGGGCATGGCAGGGCAGGGCCAGCCTCCACATGGGCAGGGACGGAGTGCCACCCAGCCCCACTCTGCCCCCAGTTCTGTTCTGGCCTGAGCCCCCAGCTGTGGCTCCGTTACTGACCCTGCCTCGAGCTGCGGCCCTGGCCTTGGCCCCTGACCCCTGGCCACAGCTCTACAATTGCCCGTGGCTCTGCTCCTGGCCCCACTCCTGGCCACAGACCAGCCACCACCTGCAGCCGCAGCCTCGGACCCTGGCTCCTGGCCTGGCCACGGCTCCAGCCTCAGCCCCCAACCCCGACCGTGGCCCGCCTCCCAGCCATGGCCCCGGCCCCAATGGTGGCCCCACTCCCAGGCCCAGCTCCCAGCTGAGGCTTGGGCGTGTGTGCGTGAACAGGAATAAGAGGGGACGCAAGATAAAAAGGTTGGGGACCATGGTCTAATAGAGGAGGTATTTCTATTGGGGGGGGGGCTGCATTTCAGTGAAGAGCTGAAATTCATCCAGAATCCTGCGTCTGTGCACTAACCACAGAGATCGGCTGCTCATGAAACGCTTACCTTTCCCCCTTGCAAACTTCTATCATAGGCCCTTATATGACCCGCCACCGTCATAGTCTCTGAGCACTTCTCACCACCTGGCTGTGAGGTAGGGCAGTGCTTTACCGCCTTTGTACAGAGGAGAAACTAAGGCACAGAGAGTGTATCTGCACTGCCACGTAAGCCCGGACTCAGACTCAGGCTTGAACCCGAACCACCCTTCTGTCTACACACAAATCTCTCAGGCTCAGACCTAGGCTCTTAGGACTCTGGCAATGGAGGGGCTGAGCCTGAGTCAAGCCAGGCCCCATGATTCGAGCCCTACTGCTTTCCAGTGTAGACGAAGCCCCGTTTGACTTGGGTCTGGGAGTCTGCCAAAAGTGTCCCACAATCCCCTGGTCCAACTTCCTTTGCCCTCTCTATCCCAACAATCTCTAATCCACTCAAGTGAAAACAGAAGCCACCCTCCCTTGGTGTAGTGCAGCAGCTCAGTGAGTCAGCATTCACACTTCCATTGGCTTCCGAGCTGCAAACAGGCCATCAGGGAGCCTTCTGTGTTTGCAAGGGGGACTGACCAGAACAAGCTTATTTAGAAAGCACGCTGCTTCACGGTCATGGGAGCACAGCCAGATTTTGGTGATGAATGTCTCATCCGAGGCCAGCAAAACTGTAGACTTTTGTAAGAGTACCCGGGATAACCATGCATATCCAAAAATAGCGAAGAAGCAGGCAGCTTCGTAAATTTACCAGACTGGTAACCAGTGCAGGGAGCTGATTAAGTGGCTCAAGAGCAGGTACTGGAAAACCAGGGACCACCTTGGGCAACTAGGCAACATTATGCCCATTTTATGAGAAGTTTGACCGGGGGCTGGGCACTGTGCCTAGCATGGAGCCAACCATGGTGTCTGCTGGTGCCCTGCTGGCCCCAGAATCCAGCGTGCAGGCTGATGGGAGCTAGCAGCAGGTACCAAGTGAGGACCATGTCGTCATTCTATTGCTAAAACTGATCCCAGAGAAGACTTTGGAACAGCAGCAGCAAATTCTGGGTGCATACTGGGAGGAGCGGTTTGATGCATCTCCTGAAGAGGGTGCAGTTTTGGTTCCAACCCCACTACAGAAGGGATGTGGACAAATTGGAGAGAGTCCAGCGGAGGGCAACGAAAATGATTAGGGGGCTGGGACACATGACTTATGAGGAGAGGCTGAGGGAACAGGGATTGTTTAGTCTGCAGAAGAGAAGAGTGAGGGGGGATTTGAAGGAGGGTTCCAAAGAGGATGGAGCTCAGCTGTTCTCAGTGGTGGCAGATGATAGAACAAGGAGCAATGGTCTCAAGTTGCAGTGAGGGAGGTCTAGGTTGGATATTAGGAAACACTATTTCACTAGGAGGGTGGTAGGGTGACCAGATCGCAAGAGTGAAATATCAGGACACATTGGGCGAGCGGGGGCGGGGGCAAACAGACACAGGTGCACAGCCCCGACCGGAGCCAGAGGCACACTGGTCTGCCTGGCCCTGTGCTACCAGCGTGCCCCATCCTGTTGGGGGTGGGCCCATGCTGTGTCACATAGCTCCCCTGCCCACCGCCCCCTGGATCACTATGCCCAGAGTCCCCCTTCAACCCTTCCACCACAAATGCAGTGCTGTGCACACACACCCCGCCCAGCACCCCTCTGCCCACAACACCACCACAGCTGCCCAGCACCCCACACAGAACCCCCCACTCGCTAGTTTCCCAATACACACAGATTTCCCCTCCCTCCCTTCCTTCCTCCCTCCCTCCCAGTGCCCTTCCCCACAGCCTCACCACCACAACTACACAATGCTCCACACAGACCTGCACTGCCCAGTGCCCTGACACACACAGATGTCCCCCACTGCCCAGCACCCCCCAACAGGCCCCCACTGTCTAGCACCTCAAAACACACAAACCTCCCCCACTGCCCAGCGCCCCTCCACACCCTCACAGCCCAGCACCTCCCACACACCTCCCAGACACTCACTCCATCACACCCTGCCCCTTCCCTGGCCGCACTCACCAGCCCTGCTGGGTGGTCTCTGGCTCCTAGGGTGAGAGAGGCAAGGGGAGTCTCCAGACTCTTCACGTGCTGTGCGCCCGCCACAAGCGCAAGCTCCGTGGCTCCCATTGGACGGGAAAAGCGCCAATGGGAGCTGCCGGAGCCGTGGAGTGGGGCTTGCAGGCGCCGGTAGCACGCAGAGCCCCCCCACCCTGAGAGCCAGAGGGACCTGGCAGGGGGCAAGGTGGGGAGTCCCAGCGGTGCTTACCTGGGGCAGCTCCCGTCCCGGGAAGCATCCGGCAGGCTGGTCCCTCTGGCTCCTAGGGTTGTGGGTTAGGTTGGGGGGGGGGGGCAGAGGGCTCTCTGCCCGCTCCTGGCACCTGCAAGCCCCACCCCTGCAGCACGCGGCACTTCTGCCAGCGGGTGGGTGCTGGGAGCTGCCCCAGGAAGCACCGCGGCTGCGGTCTGGACGGTCCCGGATATCAGAACAAAGGGTGTCCCGACCGATGTAAGGTCAGGACGCAGGGCAAGTCCCCTAAAATTGGGACTGTCCCGATAATATTGGGACGTCTGGTCACCAGAGAGGGTGGTGAAGCACTGGAATGGGTTATCTAGGGAGATGGTGGAATCTCCATCCTTAGAGGTTTTTAAGGCCCGGCTTGAGAAAGCCCTGGCTGGGATGATTTAGTTGGTGCTGGTCCTGCTTTGAGCAGGGGGTTGGACTAGATGACCTCCTGAGGTCTCTTCCAACCCTAATCTTCTATGATTCTAAGAACAGGATACTGCTGAGCCTTCACCAGACATGGAAGGGACCGAAGCTGAGATGCATTGAATGCATTGAGCAGAAGGTTGCATCTGTTTATATGAGCGTTTGAAGTTACAGTTTCTTTCACAGTTGCTTCTCTAGAATTGGCTGTTATGTAGTGGTTACTATGTTTTTCTTTTCCTCTATGCCATACAGAGTCCGTCAGCCACCATGGCTCCCACGGCGTATATGTGTCTGTGGTTACAATCAGGAATTTGTAGTATGTCCACAATACACAACAACTGGGGACGAGGGTGGGAGCTCAAGAACCTTCTTTGCATGAGAGTAGCACAAGAACCTTGCAGTCCTGGTGGAGAAGAGGAGTCTACTACAATTGTGAGGAATCTGAACTACTAAACTGACAGCAACGAGGTGACACGGGCTATACTGGGAAAATGGAGGCCTTTGTCAATGCCAGGGTGGACAATATAGAGAGAGGCAGGAGCAGTATTTTGAAGTAAACCAGATTCCCCCAGGACAGGAAAACACGTAGCAGCTCCTGAGTGTGATGGGAGGAAAAACATACAATTTATTATGGATCATCCCAAAGAAGCCAGCCAGCAAAACATTTAAAGAGAGAGTGCAAATTGTTCATGAGGACTTGTCACCCAAGCCCCGGATTATAGCAGAAGCCTTCAGGTTTCAGAAGCGGAATCAGCTTGAAGGTGAATCTATTTCCTCCTTTGCAACAGAGTTAAAAAGATTATCAGAAGACTGTGCTTTTAAGGATGGGCTTAATGAGACCCTAAGAGAGAGATTTGTGTGTGGACTGCTTAATGAAAGCATACAGAAGAGGCTCTGAATTGAGGAAACTCGTACCTTTAAATGCACAGCAGAAATTGGCAATGGAAACTGCAGTAAGGGATGCAATAGAATTGCATACCAGCACTACAGCAGAAGTAGGAATGTATACATTAGCTGTAACCCAAGGCAAGGGCCAGTCCACTCAGCAGACAGACATGTGGAAAAGGGTTCCATGCACCTTCTATTGACTATTTAAAGATAGCTGTAGCTGTAATAAAATGGTCATGCCCAAGCAGTTCGTTGCGCTAAGAGAAATAAGGAAGAGACGAAATCAGGATTTAGGAAAAGGAATATCAATTGTGACAAAGTTCCTCCTCTACCTTGGTGGGTCCTGCGCTTATTGGCGGATTTGCTCGCTTCACAGATTCACCCTGTGGGTCAGGAAACAGTCCAGAGACCTTCCCCTCTGGTAGAAGCTATAATCCAGGTCAATTCCTCCTGTGTTTGATCAGGAGTTGGGAGGTTTGGGGGGAACCCGGGCCCGCCCTCTACTCCGGGTTCCAGCCCAGGGCCCTGTGGACTGCAGCTGTTTAGAGTGCCTCCTGGTACAGTTGCACGACACCTACAACTCCCTGGGCTACTTCCCCATGGCCTCCTCCCAACACCTTCTTTGTCCTCACCACCAGACCTTCCTCCTGATGTCTGATAACGCTTATACTTCTCAGTCCTCCAGCAGTTCGCCTACTCACTCTCAGTTTCTTGCACACCTCTTGCTCCCAGTTCCTCACACACACACTTCCTCTCCCTGGCTCCCCCTGGCTTGACTGGAATGAGCCCTTTTATAGCATCAGAGGGGCCTTAATTAGAGTCAGGTGCTTAACTGCCTCACCTGACTCTTAGCAGGTTAATTGGAGTCAGGTGGTCTATTAGCCTGGAGCAGCCCCTGCTCTGGTCACTCAGGGAACAGAAAACTACTTATCCAGTGGCCAGTATATCTCCCTTCTACTGCTCTGCTGTTCCCAACTGGTCTGGGTCTATCACACAATGTACACTCTGTAGACAGCGGTAGTAGTGACACAAACTGTGAGAGTGGAGTAGTCAGTCTAGATATATGTAATGTGAGCAAAAATGACAAGTCAGCAATCTGATTTACTCTCTGGGTGGCAGGAAAACTGCTCAAAATGGAATTAGACACAGACTCAGCGGTGTCCATTATCTCACCTTCGGAGTATGCGAAAACTTTTAAAAATACCCAACTGAGGGAGAGACCAATGTTACTAAAAAATTTCATGGGAGAAAAAATAATGCCAATTGGACTGATGCAAGTGAATGTGAACTAAAACAATAAGCAAAGTTAATTACACTTATATCTCATTGAGAAAGAGAGACTGGCCTTGTGGGGTCATGAATGGTTACACTGGTCTACAATTTTTGAGAAGTCGTCTGCTTCAGAGATAAAATGTGCTATTTAGTATGTATTTTGATGTGCTTAATTCAAATATGACAATTAAAACAACTGATTGGCTACTGTTTCTAAGATATTTAAGTTTTTACATTTTATGTCTATGTATATTGTGTAGATAGTAGAGTTTTAATCATAAATTGTAAGCCTAGGTCTTTTCATGTGTTTATGGTGCTTTACATGATAATATTTCACCTGTCCTGTTTATGTAACACTTTAAAAATCAGCAAAAGGGTTATATAAATAAAATTTATTGTGAAACAAAAGGCAAAAAACTATTATGTACATAGTTTAGTCCTATTCAGTGTCTACTCAGCGCTTCTTGGCTTCTTAAATGGAGCATCTCTTGTCACTGTCCAGCAATAGTCTGCAAGCATTGATGGGCTCCATTTGCCCTGATAGCGTTTCTCCATTGTTGCAATGTCCTGGTGAAATGGCTCGCCGTGCTCGTCGCTCACTGCTCCGCAGTTCGGTGGAAAAAAATCTAGATGAGAGTGCAAAAAATGTATCTTTAGTGACATGTTGCAACCAAGGCTTTTGTATGCCTTGAGGAGGTTTTCCACCACCAACCTGTAGTTGTCTGCCTTGTTGTTTCTGAGAAAATTTATTGCCACTAACTGGAAGGCTTTCCATGCCGTCTTTTCCTTGCCACGCAGTGCATGGTCAAATGCATCATCTCGAAGAAGTTCACGAATCTGAGGACCAACAAAGACACCTTCCTTTATCTTAGCTTCACTTAACCTTGGAAATTTTCCACGGAGGTACTTGAAAGCTGCTTGTGTTTTGTCAATGGCCTTGACAAAGTTCTTCATCAGACCCAGCTTGATGTGTAAGGGTGGTAACAAAATCTTTCTTCATTCAACAAGTGGTGGATGCTGAACACTTTTCCTCCCAGGCTCCAATGACTGTCGGCCAATCTTTCTTGATGTAGTTGGAGTCTCTTGCACGACTATCCCATTCTCAGAGAAAAACAGCAGTACTTTGTGTATCCAGTCTGCAGACCAAGCAAGAGAGCAACAACCTTCAAATGGCCACAAAGCTGCCACTGTTGGTCATAGTTTATGCACCTCAAAAGTGTTTCATGTTGTCATAGGTTTCCTTCATATGGACTGCATGACCAACTGGAATTGATGGCAAAACTTTGCCATTATGCAGTAAAACAGCTTTAAGACTCATCTTCAATGAATCAATGAACAGTCTCCACTCATCTGGATCGTGAACGATGTTGAGGGCTGCCATCACACCATCAATGTTGTTGCAGGCTACAAGATCACCTTCCATGAAGAAGAATGGGACAAGATCCTTTTGACGGTCACAGAACATGGAAACCCTAACATCACCTGCCAGGAGATTCCACTGCTGTAGTCTGGAGCCCAACAGCTCTGCCTTACTCTTGGGTAGTTCCAAATCCCTGACAAGGTCATTCAGTTCACCTTGTGTTATGAGGTGTGGTTCAGAGGAGGAGGATGGAAGACAATGTGGGTCCTGTGACATTGATGGTTCAGGACCAGAAGTTTCATCCTCTTCCTCTTCCTCGTCTGACTCAAGTGAGAATGATTCTGGTGCATCAGGAACCGGCAGTCCTTCTCCGTGGGGTACTGGGCGTATAGCTGATGGAATGTTTGGATAATGCACAGTCCACTTTTTCTTCTTTGACACACCTTTCCCAACTGGAGGCACCATGCAGAAGTAACAATTGCTGGTATGATCCGTTGGCTCTCTCCAAATCACTGGAACTGCAAAAGGCATAGATTTCCTTTTCCTGTTCAACCACTGGCGAAGATTTGTTGCACAAGTGTTGCAGCATATGTGTGGGGCCCACCTCTTGTCCTGATCTCCAATTTTGTAGCCAAAATAAAGGTGATAGGCTTTCTTAACCATAGTGGTTATACTGCGCTTTTGTGATGCAAAAGTCACTTCACCACAAACATAGCAGAAGTTATCTGCACTGTTCACACAAGTACGAGGCATCTCTGTTCACTTTGGCTAAACAGAAATGTGTCCCTTTGCAAAATCAAACACTGACAAATAAGAGAGCACCACACTGTATGATTTCTAGAGCTGATATAGGGCAATTTGTTCAGCAGAGTGATGTAAGCTTAGTTATGATTGCATCATCCATGACTTCTAGGAATAACATGATGCAATTCATATCATGTATGACGCAATACCAGCTTCAGATTGCATCATTCATTGTTTTGCCTAAAAAGCAAGTACTGTCTAAACCCAGTTGTAGATTTATTCATAGATCCAGTCAAAGATGTATTTTAGTCATTTCTGGTTTAAATTGAGATCCCTTCCCTTTATAACTCACTTATCCTCCGCCATTCCCAAGTCAAGGGTCGTATATATTGACCCAATAGCATATCTTGAAAACTAGAGCCAATCAACAATTTTAAGCATCATTTTCATTCTCAGTGACCCAGAATTAGTAAAGTTTGACTACATTTATTTCAGAAGCATTTTGGCTGTAGAGCAGTGTTACATAAGGTTCCTCTCAATTGGAAATCTCTAAAGATTCTGCAGACACTTTCAGCAGACTCCACAAAAGCAGTCCAACAACAGCTGGAAAGGATACTAAGTCAGGCATCAGAAGTATTCAAGGAGGCCATAGGAACTCTAAACCACACAAAGGCTAAAATAATCCTGGATGAGAAGGCACAGCCCAATTTTCACAAAGTTTGGCCTGTTCTGCTCAAAGGTAGATGCTGAATTGCAATGTCTGAAAAGGGAAGGCATACTTTCAAAAGTGCTCTGGAGCAAGAGGGGAACTCCTGTCTTTCCAGTTGTAAAATAATGTGGTGCGGTAAAGGGATGTGTGTACTGAAAATTGGAAAATACCCCTGGCCTCTAATTGTAGATATTTTTGCAACACTGACAGGTGGACAATGATTCAGCAAAATTGATTTGTCACCGGCGTACCTACAGATGGAAGTTGAGGAAGAATCTAAGGTATACCTCACAATCAACACACAAAAAGGTCAGTACCAGTACACCAAGCTAATGTTTGGTATTGCTTCAGCCCCTGCTGTATGGTAAAGGGCAACAGACCAAATTTTGCAAGGTATCCTGAGAACACAGTGTTTTTTGAATGATATTATTTTGACCGGTGGAAGTGATGAGGAACTTCTGGAAATCTTGAAAAGGGTATTAAAATGTCTAGAAGAATACGGGTTACGAGCTAATTGCATAAAATATGAATTTTTCCAGGACTAAGTATCTTATTGTGGGTACGTTATTGATGCTCAAGGCCTACATAAATCTCAGGATTCAGAGTGGTAGCCGTGTTAATCTGTATCAGTAAAAACAACGAGGAGTCCTTGTGGCACCTCAGAGACTAACAAATTTAT
Organism: Malaclemys terrapin pileata; assembly: GCF_027887155.1. NCBI lineage: Eukaryota > Metazoa > Chordata > Testudines > Emydidae > Malaclemys > Malaclemys terrapin. The sequence continues at coordinate 7,323,368 of NC_071527.1, read as the reverse complement.
TTGGGCATAAACTTTTGTGGGCTATAACCCACTTCATCAGATGTATGGAGTGAAAAATACAGTAAGCAGGTATAAATATACAGCACATGAAAAGATGGGAGTTGCCTTGTCAACTGTTGGGAATGGGCCCCATCCACCATGATTGAATTGGCCTCATTAGCACTACTGTTGCTATTTACCCCTTCTTGTCAACTGTTGGGAATAGGCTAAATCCAACCGAATTGAATTGGCCTTGTTAACACTGACCCCCCACATAGTAAGGCAACTCCCAACTTTTCATGTGCTATTCTTAGCTGGTTACGTCTATGACATTGAGTTCAAAAGAACAAAAGCACATGTAAATACAAATGGGCTCTCCCACCGGCCCATGCTACTGAAACACAACCTGGAATAGAGACGGAATCTACCAAATTTGTCATCTTGTTTCATACTGAGTGTGCCCCAGTGACTAGTAATTTGATTGAGCAAGAAACCAAGCAGGATCCCACACAAGCTCAGGTTTATGAAGGTTTATCCTAATATGGCATCCTTTTATGCACGCAAAGGTAAGCTTAGCATACATCAAGAGTGTATCATGTGGGGAATTTGTGTCATTATACCTAGTAAACTGAGCACTAGAGTCTTAGAAGAGCTCCGTGTAGGTCACCTAGGGGCAGTAAAAATGAAGGCACTCACCAGAAGTTTTGTAGGGTGGCCAGGCAATGACCAACAAATAGAGCAGCTTGCTAAGGAATGTTCAGGATGCCAACAGGTACAGCGCATGCCTAAACCAGCCCTTTACGCCACTGGAAATGGCCATCAGCTCCCTGGCAAAGTCTGCATATTGATTTTGCAGGACCATTTTTTGGAATGACATATATAGTAGTGGTGGATGCCCATTCCAAATGGCCAGACGTTTTTTGCATGAAAACCACCAGAGCTGCACAGACAGTAGAAAAACTATGAAGTTTGTTTGCAAGAATTGGACTGCCAGAACAAGTTGTGAGTGACAATAGTCCTCAGTTTAGAATCGTAGAATCATAGAACCATAAGATTAGAAGGGACCACAAAGGTCATCTAGTCTATTCCCCTGCCAAGATGCAGGATCTGTTGTGTCTTTAAACCATCTAAGACAGATGGCTGTCCAGCCTCGGTTTGAAAACCTCCAGTGAAGAAGCTTCCACAACTTCCCAAGGCAGTCTGTTCCATTGTCCCACTGTTCTTACAGTTAGAAAGTTTTTCCTGAGATGTAATCTAAATCTTCTATGCTGTAGTTTGAGTCCATTGCCTCTTGTCCTGCCCCCCTGTGGCAAGACAGAACAACTTTTCTCCATCTTTTTTATGGCAGCCTTTCAAGTATCTGAAGACCACTATCATGTCTCCCCTTAATCTCCTCTTTTCCAAACTAAACAAATCCAGTTCCTTCAGCCTTTGCTCATGTGGTTTGCATTCCATCCCTTTGATCATCTTTCTCGCTCACCTCTGGATCCTTTCCAGTTTATCTACAACTTTTCTCTACATTGGTGACCAGAATTTGACACGGTACTTCCACTGAGGCCTAACCAGCGCTGAGTAGAGCAGTACTTCACCTCCTGTGACATGCATGCTATGCCTCTGTTAATGCAACCTAAAATTGCATTTGTTTTTTTTTGCAACAGCATCGCATTGCTGACTCATGTTGAGGTTGTGATCCACCACAACTCCCAGATCCTTTTCAGCAGTGCTGCTGCCAAGCCAGTTATCCCCCATTCTGTATTTGTGCATTTGGTTTTCCTTCCCTAAGTATAGCACCTTACATTTGTCTTTGCTGAATTTCATTTTCTTGTCTATAGCCTAGTTCTCAAATTATCAAGATCCCTCTGAATTTTAGCTCTATCCTCCAAAGTATTGGCAACCCCTCCTAGCTTCATGTTATCTGCAGACTTGATCAGTATGCTCTATATACCTACATCCAGGTCATTAATAAAGATGTTAAACAAAACCAGACCCAGAACAGATCCCTGTGGAACCCATTTGAGACCTCCCTCCAATCTGACACCATTCCATTAATAAATAAATAAATAAATAAAAATAATGGAGATATCCTATCTCCTAGAACTGGAAGGGACCTTGAAAGGTCGTCAAGTCCAGCCCCCTGCCTTATCCCTTCATCCTACAAGTATTCGCAAATCGAATGTTTATACATTGCTCTGGTAGCTTCCCAGGTATTGAAGTCAGGCTGATTGGTCTATAGTTCCCTGAATCCTCCTTTCCCCCCTTTTAAAAGATGGGCACTACATTAATCCTTCTCCAGTCTTCCAGGACTTCTTCTGTCATCCATGGGTTTTTAAGTATTATTTTCAGTGGCTCCAAGACTTCTTTAGATAATTCCTTCAGAACATCCAGCCCCGCTGACTTGAATTCATTCAAATTGGTCAGAAGATCTCTGACATGTTCTTGACTTATCTCAATCAGTATCCTTTCCCCTTTGTTGTTTATGGTGACTTTGCTAGTCATCTGGTCACCTGTTATTTTTTGTGAGAAGACTGAATCAAAGTAGGCATTGAGCAGCTCTGTCTATCATTTTCTGTTACCACCCTTACATCTACGCCGCCGCTGGCAGTGGCGCTGTCTTCAGAGCTGGGTGGCAGGAGAGCAGCCAAAATACAAGTTCTCCCAGGGCCCCATTTTCCCTAAGGCCGGCCATGACCAGCACCTCACAAAAGCTCTGCCTGTTTCCTGACACAGGAGTGAAAACACAAGAGAACGTTTTGAAAAGGGGTCTCCTCCATGTTGCTCAGCAGGCTGTGGTGGCGGGCTGTTCAAACTTTCTTTAACGTGCAGTAAAGTTTTCCCACAGTGCACTACAGTCAAAGGGCTATAGCAGCCAAATTTTGAACAGGTGCTAGGGAATCTGGGATATGGTAGATTTGACTTGGGTCTGCGTGCTGCAGCATGGATGCCAGAGCCCCAGGGTTGAGCCCGGGTTAGACAATTCATAACGTAGGGTTAAGAATCAGTGTAGACACTCAAGTCCCGGGTTCTCTAACAGGGGTCAGCTGACTCAAGTCTAGTGCTTAATTTTCCCAGGGCTGAGCCCCAGCCCTCTAGGCTTGGCAGTTCATAACCCCAGCATCACTGGGCTCGCCGTGTCTGTTATGAAAGTAAAAAAAATGTTTGAGTCCTGGCACCTCTTTCATTACAGATTAAGCACTGCTTGAGTCCTACTAATCCTGGGCTTACATTGCAGTGTAGACATACCCAGAGAGTCTGAGCATATGTCTACACGGCACACTAAGCCCAGACTCTGACTCAGGTTTGAGCCCAAGTCCCCCTTTCGTCCACACACAGATCGGTCTGACACAGGTCAGCAAGTGGTTCAGGTTCTGGGTCTTAGAACACTACTAGGAGGGTGGGTCAAAGCCCAAGCCCCATTCTCACTCAGGTCTAAGACAAAGCCCTGCCATTTTGCAATGTAGACTCAAGTCAGGCTGCAGACCTGGGTCAGAAGGTCCATGTGGATGCATTAGCATGGCTTTGAGAACCAGGTCCAGCCATTGTAAACCCAGATTTGCCATACAGTCTGGAGTCTGAAGCATAGGCTTGGAACCACCGAGTCCCACAGATCCAACAGCATGCTGTGTAGATGTACCCTAAGGTTACGTCTAGACTTCAACAAAAAACCCTGGGCACCGTGTCTCAGAGCTCGGTCCATTTGACTCAGGCTTGAGAGCCTGGGGAAGTGGGGCTAAAAATAGCAGTGTAGATGTTTGGACTTGGGCTGGGGTCCCGGCTCCAGGACCTACCATGTCTGCAGGGTTTCAGAGTCCAGGCTCCAGCCCTAGCTCGAACGTCGACACTGCTCTTGTTAGCCCCCCGGGCCAAGCCCCGCAAGCCCAAAATAGCTGACCCAGGCCAGATGCAGCCATGCTGCAGGTCTTTTATTGCAGTGCAGCGCAGTGCAGTGCAGACGTACCCAAAGTGACTTGTTCAAGCAGGAAGTCTATGGCACAGCAGCAAACTGAGCTCAGGTCTCTGATAATCATAGAATCATAGAATCATAGAATATCAGGGTTGGAAGGGACCTCAAGAGGTCATCTAGTCCAACCCCCTGCTCAAAGCAGGACCAATTCCCAGCTAAATCATCCCAGCCAGGGCTTTGTCAAGCCGGGCCTTAAAAACCTCCAAGGAAGGAGACTCCACCACCTCCCTAGGTAACGCATTCCAGTGTTTCACCACCCTCCTAGTGAAATAGTTTTTCCTGATATCCAACCTGGACCTCCCCCACCGCAACTTGAGACCATTGCTCCTTGTTCTGTCATCTGCCACCACTGAGAACAGCCGAGCTCCATCCTCTTTGGAACCCCCCTTCAGGTAGTTGAAGGCTGCTATCAAATCCCCCCTCATTCTTCTCTTCTGGAGACTAAACAATCCCAGTTCTCTCAGCCTCTCCTCATAAGTCATGTGCTCCAGACCCCTAATCATTTTTGTTGCCCTCCGCTGGACTCTTTCCAATTTTTCCACATCCTTCTTGTAGTGTGGGGCCCAAAACTGGACACAGTATTCCAGATGAGGCCTCACCAATGTCGAATAAAGGGGAACGATCACGTTCCTCGATCTGCTGGCAATGCCCCTACTTATACAGCCCAAAATGCCGTTAGCCTTCTTGGCAACAAGAGCACACTGTTGACTCATATCCAGCTTCTCGTCCACTGTGACCCCTAGGTCCTTTTCAGCAGAACTGCTACCTAGCCATTCGGTCCCTAGTCTGTAGCAGTGCATGGGATTCTTCCGTCCTAAGTGCAGGACTCTGCACTTGTCCTTGTTGAACCTCATCAGGTTTTTTTCTGCCCAATCCTCTAATTTGTCTAGGTCCCTCTGTATCCGATCCCTACCCTCTAGTGTATCTACCACGCCTCCTAGTTTAGTGTCATCTGCAAACTTGCTGAGAGTGCAGTCCACACCATCCTCCAGATCATTAATAAAGATATTAAACAAAACCGGCCCCAGGACCGACCCTTGGGGCACTCCATTTGAAACCGGCTGCCAACTAGACATGGAGCCATTGATCACTACCCGTTGAGCCCGACGATCTAGCCAGCTTTCTATCCACCTTACAGTCCATTCATCCAGCCCATACTTCTTTAACTTGGTGGCAAGAATACTGTGGGAGACAGTATCAAAAGCTTTGCTAAAGTCAAGAAATAACACATCCACTGCTTTCCCCTCATCCACAGAGCCAGTTATCTCATCATAGAAGGCAATTAGGTTAGTCAGGCACGACTTCCCCTTCGTGAATCCATGCTGACTGTTCCTGATCACTTTCCTCTCCTCTAAATGTTTCATAATTGATTCCTTGAGGACCTGCTCCATAATTTTTCCAGGGACTGAGGTGAGGCTGACTGGCCTGTAGTTCCCCGGATCCTCCTTCTTCCCTTTTTTAAAGATGGGCACTACATTAGCCTTTTTCCAGTCATCTGGGACCTCCCCCGATCGCCATGAGTTTTCAAAAATAATGGCTAATGGCTCTGCAATCTCACCCGCCAACTCCTTTAGCACCCTCGGATGCAGCGCATCCGGCCCCATGGACTTGTGCACGTCCAGTTTTTCTAAATAGTCCCGAACCATTTCTTTCTCCACAGAGGGCTGGTCACCTTCTCCCCATGCTGTACTGCCCAGTGCAGCAATCTGGGAGCTGACCTTGTGCGTGAAGACAGAGGCAAAAAAATCATTGAGTACATTAGCTTTTTCCACATCCTCGGTCACTAGGTTGCCTCCCTCATTCAGTAAGGGGCCCACACTTTCCTTGATTTTCTTCTTGTTGCTAACATACCTGAAGAAACCCTTCTTGTTACTCTTAACATCTCTTGCTAACTGCAACTCCAAGTGTGATTTGGCCTTCCTGATTTCACTCCTGCACGCCTGAGCAATATTTTTATACTCCTCCCTGGTCATTTGTCCAATCTTCCACTTCTTATAAGCCTCTTTTTTGCGTTTAAGATCAGCAAGGATTTCACTGTTTAGCCAAGCTGGTCGCCTGCCATATTTACTATTCTTTCTACACATCGGGATGGTTTGTTCCTGCAACCTCAATAAGGATTCTTTAAAATACAGCCAGCTCTCCTGAACCCCTTTGCCCTTCATGTTATTCTCCCAGGGGATCCTGCCCATCTGTTCCCTGAGGGAGTCAAAGTCTGCTTTTCTGAAGTCCAGGGTCCATATTCTGCTGCTCTCCTTTCTTCCTTGTGTCAGGATCCTGAACTCGACCATCTCATGGTCACTGCCTCCCAGGTTCCCATCCACTTTTGCTTCCCCTACTAGTTCTTCCCTGTTTGTGAGCAGCAGGTCAAGAAAAGCTTTGCCCCTAGTTGGTTCCTCCAGCACTTGCACCAGGAAATTGTCCCCTACACTTTCCAAAAATTTCCCTACACTTTCCAAAAATAAGCAGCCAAGTGGCTGGACCATTCTTCTTCTCTGCAATTTAGCCTTTGACCAGTTCAACATACCACAGAGAGCAACACTGAAGTTGACCCAACTGTCTCAATGCACCCACATGTTTCATGGCTCACAACCATGGCTGTACTGGTACAGTCTCGGATTCCAGAAGCCTCTAGCCCCGCCGCTCTCAAATTTTTGAAAGCTGAGCCCTCCTTAGGAAAATGAAACTAGTCATGCTCCTATTATAAACCTTCCCTATGTTGCTAAAGGCCTTCCCAAAATTAGCACTCACTCAGAGTAGATTGTGTAGATCTCCACAGTCTCCTTCGTCTCCTTTCCAATCAGAGCTGTTCAGAAATTTTTTAATGAAACAATTTTTCCTCGGAAAATGGCAATTCATCAAAACCAAAAGGGAACGGTTTTGACAATTTATTTTTCCACTTCCAGGATGGAATTTTTGGTAAAAACAAGAGAGAGAGAGAGAGAGATCATCAGAATGGCCAATGGCCCACTGATTAGGACAGCATCATAGGTGCTAGAACTGGGGGTGCTGCCATGCCCCGTGACTTGAAGTGATAATAACAACCCAAATACATGGTTTCTGCCTTCAGCACCACCATAATAAAAATTGTTCCAGCACCACTGGGCAGCATTTCTCAAACTGGGGGTCCCAACCCAAAAGGGGGTTGCAAGGCTATTATATAGAGGTCACCAGAGTGGTGGCTGCTGGCCAGGCACCCAGTTCTGAAGGCAGCGCTGCCGCCAGCAGCAGGGCAGAAATAAGGGCGGCGTGGTATGATATTGCCACCCTTACTTCTGCGCTGCTGCAGGTAGCAGCACTGCCTTCAGAGCTGGACGGCCAGAGAGCGAATGTGGAAGGTGATTTAAGGGTCTGCCTCAGTTCCCTGGAGCCAGGATTGAAAAAATGGTGTGTTTCAAAACAGCAGCACTCCTCACATTAAATGTCCAGAAACTTGTTTGTATATACTTGTGTATAAAACCACAATCCTCGGACAATGTTATAATTATTACCACAAATTGGACAATGATGATTATTGCCACAATCACTGGAAGCTCACCAAACTGTATCCTGTTGTCTTTCCCCCCCCTCCCCAGAAAACGTGCTTCTTAAATGTCCACGTATTTATTCCTAAAAACTGTTGCTACACTAGAGAGTTTACAGTGGTGCAGCTGCACCAGAAGCTCTTTAACGTAGCCACTCTAAGCTGACCGGAGAGACCTAACTACTCCAGCCTCCATGAGCCACAGAAACAATGTCGGCAGAAGAAGCTCTCCTGCCAACATAGCCCTGTCCACACCGGCACTTATGTCAGTGTAATTTATGTCACTCAGAGAGGTCATTTATTCACACACACACACACACACACACACACACACACACACACACACACACACACACAGAGCGACGTAAGTTATGCCGACATAAGCTGTAATGCAGACATAGGGTACGTCTACACTACCCGCCGGATCGGCAGGTAGTGATCGATCTATCGGGGATCGATTCATCGCGTCTAGTGTAGACGCAGATAAATCAATCCCCGATCGCTCTGCCGTCAACTCCGGAACTCCACCATGGCGAGAGGCGGAAGTGGAGTCGATGGGGGAGTGGCGGCCGTCGATCCCGCGCCACGAGGACACAAAGTAAGTGATTCTAAGTCGATCTAAGATACGTCGACTTCAGCTACGCTATTCTCGTTGCTGAAGTTGCGTATCTTAGATCGATCCCCCCCATCACCACCACCAGTGTAGACAAGGCCATAACCTTACACTTTTTGAAAGGCTTCAGTGCCTTTGACTGCAGGGATAATGATGACATGCTTCATTTAGTGCTCCTAAGAGTATGTAAAGTAATTTGCTACCACTTTTTTAGGGGGAGGGATCATCACAGCCTGAAATATTTTCAAAGGGGAGACCAGCAGAAAAAGTTTGAGAACACCTGAATTAAAGTACAGAAGTAGGAGACACAGGTTCAAGTCCCTATCCTGCATGATTTGGAACAGGAACTTGAACTTGGCTTTCTCATATCCCAGGAGCATACCATAACCACTGGGTTATTGGCTATCCTGGGTGGGTCTCTCTCTCTCTCTCTCTCTCTCTCTCTCTCTCTCTCTCATGGTTTTTCCCGAAAGGTCTAGTTTTCATTCCAAAGTGGAATAAACAAATGTTGAAACCTCAAAATTTTTCACAAAATGGGATTCTTTTTTTCCAGCCCGTCCTATTTCTGAAAACCAATGAAATAGTTCACAATGGGGATGTTTAAAGTATTATCACTGGCCTCTGTGTTAGCTCCCATTGAAATGAATGAATCAGCTCAAACCTCACAGCTATTGTTTCAGGCTCTCTGCAAATTCAGGCAGACATTGCTGCATCGATTACACTCTGGCCACCCAGCTCTAAAGGCTGAGACTCTAGAGGACAATTTAGAGGTCCATCAGGGTTCCCCTAACTAGTCCTTCACATTCCCTTCACACTTTGAGAAATGCTGATCTGGCCAATGGCACCCAGCATTGTTGGTGGGAGCAGAATCTTATGGGTAATTTCCAAACTGGAGCTTCTGCAATGCTTATCACTTTCCCATACTGGGAGAAAAAACCCTTGTAGATGGCACCAGATCAGACAGACAGTCAAAGCATGGATGCTCGATGTTCAACCAATCTTTGGAAAATGCCTGCAGTGGTTGTTGTGTACAGCAAGATATTACGCAAGCTCATTCTGTGGTGGGCAGTTCCAGAACGCTTACAAATAATGGAGCGACACATGTATCTGACGAAGTGGGTATTCACCCACGAAAGCTTATGCACCAATATGTCTGTTAGTCTGTAAGGTGCCACAGGACTCTTTGTCACTTTTTACAGATCCAGACTAACACAGCTACCCCTCTGATACTTGAAATAATGGAGGTATCCTTTTAGCGCAATGACTATAGTTGTTTTCTGTCCTGAGTCCCATGCCAGCTATGTGCCCTGGTGGCGGTGTGTACACAACCATGATTGGTTACTTAGAAAAATTGAAACTTTTGGATGCCTCCTCTCCAAACTGATCCACCCGAAACAACTCAAGTAATTCCATCACTAAATGATTCGTGTGTCCAACTGGCTCTCTGTCAAAACCCATCTGAAGAAAGAGCTAAACCCCAAAGTTCTCAGATTCCTGACCTCAACCACCAAGGAGCTGATCAAGTGTCTGGGCTTTGTTCTGTTTCTCTGATGTTCCTGGGGGGAGAACCATTTCTCAGTCTCTCTCTTTTTTTTTTTTTTTTTTTCTCTCCCAGCAACCACCAGCTCTGTTAAAGCCAAGAAAACCCTCCCCTGAACCACCATTAAAACAGTGTTGATCCCACCATTAGATAGCACCTGCTTTGGCAAGGGAAATGGCTCCTCTGGGGAAGAATACCTCAAAGGCAAATCGCAAAGGAAACCAGGTTAGTGCAGCTGGAAGTGGAATTGCTTGTGTCGACACCCGTGGCTGCAGTGCAGAAGGGAAAGGAACAAGGTCAGTAGCATTGTAGGCAACATGAAATAACGTATCTCTGGGGATGGCCCATGAATGTTGTCAGCCCATAAAAAGGAATCTTGCAAACAATTTTTCAGTGTCCTTCCAAGAGGAGTTACTCCACTGCTCCATTCCTCCCAGGGTTGTCATTTAAGTGCTCCAAGGGATCCCTTACTGGCATTGCTGGCGTTCTGCATGCGGTGAATAATATTCCACTTTTTCCATCTGTGACTAGATTTACGGTGCAGCAACCCCACTCAGATCTCACCCTGACTTTGACAGTAGACGCCGGAATGCAGTTCATGTGATATTTGCCTAAATGTCCCAGAAGTGCCATGAAATCCAGTTATAAAGAAAACAAGGACATGTTTTAACAATAAAACCAATGTGCATGGTCTAATTAAATGGTATAATAAAATTAGGAAATAAATGCACAAAGCATGAAAACCTGTTCCTTGAAAAGTGAATCAAATTGGCTACTAAAAAGAATGTTTGTTCCTTGAGCAGGAGGCTGCAAGATTCCACATTCAATCATCAGGAAGGAATCTCTTAGCCATTTCTATGATTGTAGTAACTGTAACCCCTCTGCACTTGTGAGGGAAAAAAATTAAAATATTTGTGCAGAGAATGCACCTCCATGCTGGAAAAGCCATTTCATGGTAAGATAAATAAATATGTTGGAGAGGAGTCCAAAATGAAAACGGAACTCAAGGGTTTCCCTTACTGACAGAGCTTTATTTGAGTGATCAGATCACAGGTTGAGGGGCTACTTTTAGGGAGCTAAGGGTCCCTTTGGCAGTGCCTGGAGTTCCTGCCACTGCAGGTTCAAACCCCAGTGCTGTCAACTTTGCTCTATAAATCTGAGATTTACAAAAGGGCCTAGAGGGGTGATGTTGGGGCCCCACTGAGAATTAGGCACCTGACTACCTTTGAGACTCTGGGCCTGGGCCTAGCTCCTTTGACTATCCTAGGCATAGCCTTCCAAGTTAATAACATTTACCCCTTTTAATCCATAGAACACATAGTGTTCTACAAAGGTGAGTAGATATTATTGTATCAATGGCAGGGCACGGTTAATAGTAATAATCCCTAGTTCTTTTCATCAACAGATCTCAAACCACTGTACAAAGGAGGTTAGTATCTTTATGTATTATACAGATGGGGAAACTGAGGCACAGAGTGGGGCAGTAATTTGTCCAAGGACACTCAGCAAACTAGTGGCAGAACCTAGGTCTCCCCAGTGCTCTACCCAATAAAAAGCACAGAGCCCAGGTTGCTCAACAGGAGGTAGTGTGACCACACTACCTCCTGTTGAGCAACCTGGGCTCTGTGCTTTTTATTCCATGTGGGTGTTTCTGAGTCAAAATCCCAGATACAAATACCCCCAAACTCGTGGAGGGGGGAGGAGGGAGGGGCAGAAGAGAATCCAATTCAAACCTGGATCCAGATTTCGCAAATGACTCTTATTTTATAACATGCCAAACTAAAATCCCAGCTCTGCACTCTGGGTTTTTCAGGATCTGAAGCCAAACATTGCAGCTTTGAGTCCTTTGCTATCAAACACCAAGTCCTGTCTGCTCTGGGTGGACATTAGAGGTTCCATAGCAGAATAGGTGCGATGTTTAGCATTCTGGGCCAAATTCTCCCACTGTCGTGTAGTGTGCTGTGTCCCCCGTTCTCTGCCCACCTCTGCACTTTAGAGGCAACTGCATTGCAGCATGGTACAGGTTCCTGCATTGTTTGTAAAGCAGTTTGGAATGAAAGATCCACAAGATATTGAGCTCAGTCCTGCAGTTCCTTCCTCACACAAGCTGTCCCGTCGACTCCAATAGGTAGATTCACATAGCAAAGGGATTTGGGTCATTATCAGTAGAGTAACAAGCAATCAATGTCAGTTTTGTGCACGTATCAATGCTGCCTTGTTAGGGAGAGATGCTCTGCAGACTGAGCCGAATCAAACGTTGGCAGCTTTTCCAGAGGAATAACGTCTGAGCTAAACAAGAGAAGAAGGAGAAAGTTCAGTGACTAGACTTACACAAATATCCAGAAGGGTTTTTAGAGCTCAGGGAGCCTGTTTTGTAACGTGTTCTCTCCCATTTGTCCGAGTGGCCCTTTGAAATGAAAATAGAAAACCCTTTTTCTTTTCAGCACCTTGCTTCAGTCAATCAGGTTGGGCAATCAGTCACCCCAGAGTGTTCTCCTTTGCGACTCTATGCATCGTTTCACATAACTCTGCGATGTTAAGCAATTAAACTGTGGCACATTGTAAAAAAAAACAAGTAAAAACTTGCGTGTCCTACAGCTGGAGTATAATATCATGTGGCATCGTTTGTCAAGATCAAATATCTGTTTTGGGAAAGCGACGCTGCATGCTTTTCCATGCCAAAGTCATGCAAGAGGATGGGGTTAAAGGGATTTAAATTCTCAGAGATTCCTGGAGGTTCCAGTCTACTCCTTACAGCTAACATTTCTCATTTGTCATCTCAGACTGCACTCCCATAAAAGATCCGGAGTAAAATAACCCTCCATAGATCTCTGTGCTGGCGTTTACAGACCACACACTAAACTACAGCAAGGCGGGGGGCAGTCCTGGCCTAGTGAGGCTCGCCCCTCAGCAGCTGCATGGTGAGCACCAAGTGGAGGGACATTTTAAAAGGGCATTGGCAGGCCTGGGGGAAGGAGCTGTACATGGCACTGGAAAGCAAGGCTGATGCCTGCAGCTGTGGGAATAGAAAGTGACTATGGTACCGGTAAAGCCACTCCAGAAGCGATGATCCAGTCCCTCCCACCTCCCTTTTCTGTGGAGTTGGGAAACCCATGAGTAGTGCTGAAGAACGGGTTGATATTCCCCTGGCAGACGAAATTGTTAGTACTCCCATTAAAGTGGTGGAATGCAAGCCATATGAGCAAAGGCTGAAGGAACTGCGTATGTTCAGCTTGGAAAAGAGGAAATTAAGGGGGGACGTGATAAACATCTTCAAATACTTGAAAGGCTGCTATAAAAAAAAAAGATGGAGAAAATGTTTCCTCTTTTCCCACAGAGGGCAGGACAAGAGGCAATGGGTTCAAACTATAGCACAGCAGATTTAGATTAGGTCTCAGGAAAAACTTCCTAGCTGTAAGAACAGTAGGACAATGGAACAAACTGCCTGGGGAAGGGACAGAAGCTCCTTCACTGAAGGTTTTTCAAAAGAGGCTGGATAGCCATCAGTCTTGGATAGTTTAGACACAACAAATCCTGCAACATGGCAGGGGGTTAGACTAGATGACCCTTCTGGTCCTTTCTAACCCTATGGTTCTACTAAGACTGACTGTGTCACAAATGCAGGAGCTTCAGCCTGGTAGGAAGAGACCCACAGGATAGCTTCAGAGTGGTAGCCATCTTAGTCTGTATCAGCAAAAAGAACGAGAAGTACTTGTGGTACTTTAGAGACTAACACATTTATTTGGGCATAAGCTTTCGTGAGCTAAAACCCACTTCATCAGATGCATGGAGTGGAAAATACAGTAGGAAGATATATAGATAAATAGATATCTGTATATATACACACACAGAGAGAGAGAGAGAGAGAACATGAAAAGATGGAGATTGCCATACCAACTCTAACGAGACTAATCAATTAAGGTGGGCTATTATCAACAGGAGAAAAAAAACTTTTGTAGTAATAATCAGGATGGCCCATTTCAAACAGTTGACAAGATAGTGTGAGTAACAGTAGGGGGAAAAATTAGCATGGGGAAATAGATTTTAGTTTGTGTAATGACTCATCCACTCCGTCTTTATTCAAGCCTAATTTAATGGTGTCCCATTTGCAAATTAATTCCAGTTCTGCAGTTTCTCGTTGGAGTCTGTTTTTGAAGTTTTTTTGATGAAGAATTGTGATGTATAGGTCTGTAATTGAGTGTCCAGGGAGGCTGAAGTGTTCTCCGACTGGTTTTTGAATGTTATAATTCTTAACGTCTGATTTGTGTCCATTTATTCTTTTGCATAGAGACTGTCTGGTTTGGCCAATGTACATGGCAGAGGGGCATTGCTGGCAATGATGGTGTCCCTTGAATAGATATGTGGACAGAGTTGGCAACGGGCTTTGTTGCAAGGATAGGTTCCTGGGTTAGTGTTTTTGTTGTGTAGTGTGTGGTTGCTGGTGAGTATTTGCTTCAGGTTGGGGGGCTGTCTGGAAGCAAGGACTAGCCTGTCTCCCAAGGTCTCCCACCCTATACCAGAAACCTACTGACCGCTATACTTATCTACATGCCTCCAGCTTTCATCCAGACCACATCACACGATCCATTGTCTACAGCCAAGCTCTAAGATACAAACGCATTTGTTCCATTCCCTCAGACAGAGAAAAACACCTACAAGATCTCTGTCAAGCGTTCTTAAAACTACAATACCCACCTGCTGAAGTGAAGAAAAAGATCCAGAAGAGTACCCAGAAGTCACCTACTACAGGATAGGCCCAACAAAGAAAGTAACAGAAAGCCACTAGCTGTCACCTTCAGCCCCCAACTAAAACCTCTGCAGCGTATCATCAAGGATCTACAACCTATCCTGAAGGATTGTGACATTGACATTGTGAAGAAAAGCATTAAAAGTGACCTGTAAGAGCCTCCGAAGCCAGCTAGAATTAATACATTTTGGGTTCTTTTTACCTCATGATATTTAAGCCAGTTGTATGATTTTTTTAGGGACCTCATTCATTATTTTTTAACCCTTGTGGTTGGTAATAATGTCACTGGAGAGTCCTATACATGGGCCAGGAACCTATTGTGCTAGGCACTGTGCACATGCAGAACAAAAAGACAGTGCACATTTGCCTTCTTATGGATGGAATCAGAACTGCTCAACTATGCATCATATGTCCTATATTGACTGCACTGAAGAAGATTCTCCTTTAGTTTAAGTGGCAGGCACCTATTTTTTTGAAGCAGAAGGAGCTGCATTTGGTCCTTGCAATTGCATGCAGTGCGGAGTGCTGTGGTGTGAAGCGACTGATGAACATTAGATGCTAGGGGAGATGACTATAGACACATAATAAAGCAAAGTGTTTTTTGTTTTGTATTTTTCCTAGTTGTTTACCATTTAGGAAACTTTCTGATGTATTCCTGGATCCCATTTTCATGCTTAAGGGCATGACACGTATTATCATTCACCACCTTCATTTACATGTCGCAAACATAGGTCAATTTCTTTCAAAATCACTTTTTTTACGGCTCTATTGAACTATTTGCCACATTATTTATACGTTAATGAAATGAATCCCTCCGGATAGCACGCTGTCTAATAAATAACGTGACAAATCATTAAGCACGGTGATAAAATCAAGCCATTTAAAAATACATCAACCTGTGTTGCCTTCATGTAAAATAAGCTCCAGGGGCCGTTTGCAGAGAGAGACAGATACATGCGCACACAAAGGCAAAACGCCTTGTATTATTGAGTGAGATGGACTGAAGGAATGTTAAGTGTCAGAGGAGTAGCTGTGTTAGTCTGGATCTGTAGAAAGCGACAAAAAGTCCTGTGGCACCTTATAGACTAACAGATGTATTGGAGCATAAGCTTTCGTGGGTGAATATCCACTTCGTGACGAAGTGAGTATTCACCCACGAAATCTTATGCTCCAATACGTCTGTTCAATAAATCTGTTAATCTATAAGGTGCCACAGGACTCTTTATCGCTTTTGAAGGAATGTTGTTCTTGTGGGTTGTTTTTTGTTTTCTTTTCTTTTCTTTGTAATTTAGTTACCAAAGTTGGAAGGTGAAAGACGAAATATGAGTGGAATGGGTTTGGGGGACAATACATGAGGATTGCGCTCAGAAAGATGAAGGACCTCGTCTTCAAACTAAGTACCCAAGTCAAGCCAACAAATATGCATGTCAAAGAAGTAAATGTGTGTGCAAGAAAAGTGTTTGTGTGTGCAAAGCAAGGAATTGCACACTCAATGAAGGGTGCTCCGGGTGCAAAGCAGAGTGCTGGACATGCAAAGCAGGAAACTCTGGGTGCAGAGCAAGGAACTGAGCATGCAAAGCGTGACACTTGAAATACAAAGACCTTGGCATGCAAAACAAGGCATTGTGGGTGCAAATCAGAGAGCTGGGTGTGCAGAGCAGACAATTAAGTGTGCTGGGGCTCCTGGATGCTACCATAGTACACGTAATAAATAAAGTACAGCACCTAGCGCAGGGAACGTCAAAGGTTGTAACATAATACACCTAATAAATAATGTACAACACCTACTGCGTGAGGGTCCTTCTGGTCCATGACTGAACCTCCTAGGCAGTTGTATATACAGATTATTAGTTATTTATTTTATTAACTCATCTGTGATGGCGAAAGTTCTTACAGAAAGACAACAGGAACACTGTAAAATACAGCCCAAGTAAATAACATATGCATTTCCCCCTCCTATTTGGTATTTTCCATCTCTATGAAGAGACTCAGACAAACTCGGCATGTACCTAGATTTTTCGATAGGCAAATGATATAGACAGAGGGCCGGATTTCTAAACAACATGCAAAACTGGTAACAGTGCAAGTCGTCATTAGCATGCAAAAATCTCCTGTGCTGCACACAGTCATATTAGTTGCACACGCAAATTAGTCTTGCTCTGGCATGCCTAAGGCGTTTGAAAAGCTGGCCCCGGAAAAAAAATAAATAAATAAATACACTTATTTTATCCAGGTATTTTAACTGATCAAAAGCATCTGTTCCGGTTTCTGGATTCCTCTATGTTACTTGTTAAAAAAAAAAGAACATACAAAAGTTTCGTGAAGTTTAGCACAATTTATTTCCAGAATGTGTTACCAACGTTCATTCTCCTCCCATTTAAAAACAGTCATCCGCCGGAGAATAGAAACAAGGTCAGGTGACGTATCTGACCAATCACACAGCGCAAATCCCAACTCATCCAAGTGAACAGTTCACAAACAGCCAAGAAACTAAAGATGATTCATCGAAACAATTCAGTGGAGCCTTTCACAAATAATTACGGTTTGCTGACTTTGGGATTGAACTGCAAACAAGCCGTGAAGTAAAAAAAAGACGCTAAGTTCTTAATGATCAAGGTCTTCAGATGGTGTATCTAGATAAGGTATTTATACAGCCTCCATTATCAGAGCATCTAAGCATCTCACAATCTTTAATATATTTCTTCTTCTGATGCCCCTGAGAGGGAGTGCTGTATCATCATCCTCCCTATTGTACAGAGGAGGAACTGAGCCACAGAGCCTAAGGGCCAGATGTGCAGAGGTACTGGGTGCCTATCTCCCACGGAAAGTCAATGCGAGCTAGGCATCTAATGCACTTGGATGTTTCTGTAAACCAAACTCAGCCTCTATAGGTATCTAAATGTCTTTGAAAAATCTGTTCCTAAGCAACTTGCCCACAGAGCATGTGCCACAGCAGGGACTTGAACCCACATCTCCTACGTTCGAGGCAAACACGGATTGGACCCGCCTTCCCATCTAATTTTACTGGACATAGGCTGACTTTCACACCAGCTGATGATCCGGCCTCCACAGTGAATCGCTCCGACTGCTCTATTACTGGGAATGGACTTCCAGCTCAGAACCTCTTCCTGAGGTCTCAGCTGCCCAACTCAGACAAGAAAGCCCACATTACTTGTATGCCTGCCTGCTTCGGAGCCATTATTTGCCTCTGGCACTTACAAATGATGTAATCCGCTTTATTTGTGTGACAACAAAATGGTTATTATAGTAATAAGTATAATTAGCATTAGACAATTACCATAATAATACATTTCCTTGCTCCAAAGGTACTTTTTAAAAACAGGTTTATTTAAGATTTAAAAAAAAAATTGCTCAGCAAGGTGAGGCTGTAAAATATTTTGTTCTGCTGATGTGTTTTTAACAAACGCAGCTTGAGGAGCCCATAAAACAACATTTGCTTGAGGATCCTATAAAACAGGGAAAGATTAAGGGAAAGGAGTGCCGCTTGCAAGATCAGGCTGTTTCTCTAGTGTTCAGGGTAGCTGAGATGCATGGGGCAGTTCCTCACCTCTGCTATGCTGGGGTGGCATAAAGAAGCCCTCAAAGACGCATATCCAGCCAGGGCAGGATTCCCCTAGTGCAGGCATTCTGGAGGACCCTCTCAAGCTCTAGTGTAAGAGACAATGGCTGCCGTACACTGTGCTGAAGGGTCTCCGGGTAGGTTGCCCCATAAAAGAGTCTGAGGCTCCTAACAGAGAGGATAAGAACATAAGAACGGCCATACTGGGTCAGACCAAAGGTCCATCTAGCCCAGTATCCTGTCTACTGACAGTGGCCAATGCCAGGTGCCCCAGAGGGAGTAACCTAACAGGTAATGATCAAGTGATCTCTCTCCTGCCATCCATCTCCACCGTCTGACAAACAGAGGCTAGGGACACCATTCCTTACCCATCCTGGCTAATAGCCATTAATGGACTTAACCTCCATGAATTTATCCAGTTCTCTTGATGTGGGGCTAAGCAACACGTAGGGTTGTGCAGCCCTGTTGCTATGGGGATTTTCCACAGCTCTATTGTTTATTACAACATTTGTAGACTGGGATTTGTAAAGGAGCCTATGCGAGTTAGGGGCTCGTATCCCATTCAGAGAAGGTGGAAAGCTGTGGGGTTTAGTGGCTAGGGCTGAGTTAGGACACCTGGGTTCTAGTCTCAGCTCTGAAACGGACCTCCTGTAATCCAGCTACTTTGTCTTTCTTTCCCTCTTGCCCTTTGTTTACACTAAAAAGTTTTAAGTATCCCAGTACATTAAAGCGGTACAATTCCTCTGATGTTATATCAGACCATATCTACACTACAGGAACTATGGTGGCACAGTTTTCACATGCAGGTACCTAAAGATCCATATTTAGGCATCTGTGTAAATAATCTGATTTTCAAAGGTACTGAGTAGAGCTGTTCCAAAATTGTCTGATGGAACATTTTTCCATTGGAAAAAGCCATTTTGATAAAAATCTAAAATTTCTGTGGAACCGTGTCAATTTTGACAAATATCAGGGGGTAGCCATGTTAATCTGTATCTACAAAAACAACAAGGAGTCTGGTGGCACCTTAAAGACTAACAGATTTATTTGGGCATAAGCTTTCGTGGGTAAAAACCTCATTTCTTCAGATGCATAGAGTGAAAGTTACAGATGCAGGCATTATATACTGACACATGGAGAGCAGGGAGTTACTTTGCAAGTGGAGAACCAGTGTTGACAGGGCCAATTCAATCAGGGTGGATGTAGTCCACTCCCAATAATAGATGAGGAGGTGTCAATTCTAGGAGAAGAAAAGCTGCTTCTGTAATGAGCCAGCCACTCCAAGTCCCTATTCAAGCCCAGATTAATGGTGTTAAATTTGCAAATGAATTTTAGTTCTGCTGTTTCTCTTTGAAGTCAGTTTCTGAAGTTTTTTTGTTCAATGATAGTGACTTTTAAATCTGTAATAGAATGACCAGGGAGATTGAAGTGTTCACTTACCGGCTTATGTATGTTACCATTCCTGATGTCCGATTTGTGTCCATTTATTCTTTTGCAGAGGGACTGTCCGGTTTGGCCAATGTACATGGCAGAGGGGCATTGCTGGCACATGATGGCATATATAACATTAGTAGATGTGCAGGTGAATGAGCCCTTGATGGTGTGGCTGATGTGATTGGGTCCTCTGATGGTGTCGCCAGAGTAGATATGGGGACAGAGTAGGCAACGAGGTTTGCTACAGGGATTGGTTTCTGGGTTGGTGGAATTCTTCAAGGGCCTCCTTTCCATGGGTCCATATGATGAAGATGTCATCAATGTAGCGCAAGTAGAGGAGGGGCACTAGGGGACGAGAGCTGAGGAAGCGTTGTTCTAAGTCAGCCATAAAAATGTTGGCATACTGTGGGGTCATGCGGGTACCCATAGCAGTGCCATTGACTTGAAGGTATAAGTTGTCCCCAAATCTGAAGTGGTTGTGGGTGAGGACAAAGTCACAAAGCTCAGCCACCAGGCGTGCTGTGGCCTCATCAGGGATACTGTTCCTGACAGCTTGTAGTCCATCCTCATGTGGAATATTGGTGTAAAGTGCTTCTACATCCATGGTGGCCAGGATGGTGTTTTCAGGAAGAACACCAATGCATTGTAGTTTCCTCAGGAAGTTGGTGGTGTCCCAAAGATAGCTGGGAGTGCTAGTAGCGTGGGGTCTGAGGAGAGAGTCCAAATAGCCAGATAATCCTGCTGTAAGAGTGCCAATGCCTGAGATAATGGGGCGTCCAGGGTCTCCGGGTTTATGGATCTTGGGTAGCAGATAGAATACCCCTGGTCGGGGTTCTGGGGGTGTGTCCATGTAGATTTGTTCCCGTACTGTAGCTGGGAATTTCTTGAGCAGATGGTGTAGTTTCTTTTGGTATTCCTCAGTGGGATCAGAAGATAGTGGCCTGTAGAATGTGGTCTTGGAGAGTTGCCTGGCAGCCTCCTGTTCATAATCCGACCTGTTCATTATGACTACAGCACCTCCTTTGTCAGCCCCTTTGATGATAATGTCAGAGATGTTTCTGAGGCTGTGGATGGCATTGCATTCCGTACGGCTGAGGTTATGGGACAAGTGATGTTGTTTGTCCACAATTTCAGCCTGTGTACGTCTGCGGATGCACTCTATGTAGAGGTTCAGTCTGTCATTTCAACCATCAGGAGGAGTCCATGCAGAGTTCTTCTTCCTGTAGTGTTGGTAGGAGGGTTCCTGTGGGTCAGTGCACTATTCAGTGGTGCGTTGAAAATATTCCTTGAGTCAGAGACGACAAAAGTAGGCTTCCAGATCACCGCAGAACTGTATCGTGTTCGTGGGGATGGTGGAACAGAAACAGAGTCCCCGAGATAGGACAGACTCTTCTGCTGGGCTAAGTGTGTGGTTGGAAAGATTGACAATGTTGTTGAGACCTTCCCCCCTGGGAGAACCAACAGTCCAGGCTCAATTGGGAGGTTTGGGGGGAACCCGGGCCCGCCCTCTACTCCGGTTTCCAGCCCAGGGCCCTGTGGACTGCAGCTGTCTATAGTGCCTCCTGTAACAGCTGCATGACAGCTACAACTCCCTGGGCTACTTCCCCATGGCCTCCTCCAAACACCTTCCTTATTCTCACCACAGGACCTTCCTCCTGGTGTCTGATAACACTTGTGCTCCTCAGTCCTCCAGCAACACACCCTCTCTCTCTCAGCTCCTTGCGCCTCTTGCTCCCAGCTCCTCACACTCGCCCCACAAACTGAAGTCAGCTCCTTTTTAAAATCCAGGTGCCCTGATTAGCCTGCCTTAATTGATTCTAGCAGCTTCTTCTTAATTGGCTCCAGGTGTCCTAATTAGCCTGCCTGCCTTAACTGGTTCTAGCAGGTTCCTGATTACTCTAGTGCAGCCCCTGCTCTGGTCACTCAGGGAACAGAAAACTACTCATCCAGTGACCAGTATATTTGCCCTCTACCAGACTCCTGTACCCCACTGGTCTGGGTCTGTCACAATATATGTGTAAATGTATATAAAGAAAGAGGTTTGGTTTGTAGCTTTGGCTGTGTGGTACGCCTTGTAGTGACCCCCTACCCTTGAGTCTGATCAACTCAAGTGCAGTTTTGATTGTATGCCAATAAAGAGTTCAGTGTCAAGCTGAGTTCTTGGGAACTGACTAGATAAGGTCTCAGAGGCTACCCCAACAATACTGAGCATCCACAACTCCCAGTCCTGTTAATGGAAGCAAGGCGGTCTCGTTGTTACCTTGCACTCCCCCATCTGTTTATTGTATGCACCTGTTGAGTCTCATCTTGAACACAGATGAATTCTTTGACCACAGGGACTACTTTTAGTTAGCTCTCAGGGCAAGTCTACACTACTGCTGACATAGTGCCCTTGTGGATAGCACTTAAATTGATGGAACTTACATCATTGGGGGTGTGTGTGTCTTTTTCATACCCCTGAGTGACATAAGTTACATCGACTTAAGCAGTAGTGTAGACCAGCCCTTAGACTCCAGCTCAGCAGGGCTGGAGTAGGGGTGGCTGGAAAAACAGAATTCTGTTTTGTGTAAAATTGAGTGCTTTTGCTCTACGCTGGGATGAAATTGAGACCTTATGAAATTTTTCATGAAAAAGGAGAGAGCAGGAACCATCCTCAGTAGTCAATAGCCTGGAGTTGAGGTTGCTGAGCTAGAATGGAGGAAAGCCAAGTTCAAATCCCTGCTCCAAATCAGCCAGAATAGGGATTTGAACCTTGGTCTCCTATTTCCCTGAGGAGTGTGCAAACTACCAACTTACTGGATATTCTGAAGTGTGTCTCTCCCACTCTCTGGTTTTGACTAGAGAAACCTTCCCCCTGAAAGCTTGCTCAGGAGGCATTTGTTTCTGCCAAAAGCTTCAGTTTTGATGAATTGGCATTTTCCAGCAAAAAAATCCTGCCCAGCTCCAGACAGGTGCCCCAAGGTTAGAAAAGGGATGGCACAGGGGTTCAGGATATGACTGGCTGCCTATGATGGCCTGTGGCCCATCAGCACCTGCCAGTAACAAAAATCCCTAATGGAGACGGGTCACTAGATGGGGAGGGATCTGAGTTACTACTGAGATTTCTTTCCCAGGTATCTGCCTGGTGGGTCTTGTCCACATGCTCAGATTCTAACTTATCGCCATGTTTGGGGTTGGGAAGGAATTTCCCCCCAGGTCACATTTGAAGAGACCCTCAGGGGGGTTCGCCTTCCTCTGCAGCATAGGGCATGGGTCACTTGCAGGTTTAAAATGTAAATGGTTGATTCTCTGTAACTTGAAATCTTTAAACCATGATTTCAGGACTTCAGTAACTCAGCCAGAGGTTAGGGAGTGGGTGGGTGAGATTCTGTGGCCTGCAATGTGCAGGAGGTCAGACTAGATGATCATGATGGTCCCTTCTGACCTTAAACTCTACTAGTCTATTAGGCATTAGCTTGCACCTCCCGGGATGAGGATTTATTTCCTTGCTCTGCTTCTGCCTTCCTGGGTGATCTTTGGCAAATCATCAGGCTTTGTGCCTCAGTGCCCCATCTGTATATCACAGGCTCTAGTATTTCACCAGTTACCCCTATGTTGAGCTCAATGACTTGTGTTTGATAGAAGGGCCTCCGGTCTTGATTGGTACGCATCAAGAGATGAGGGGATCCAGTACTTCCCTTGGTAGTTTGTTCCAATGGCTAATTACACTTGTCAAAAACATGTGACTTATTTCCAATTTGAATGTATCTGGCTTTAACTCCCAGCCATTCATTCTTGTTCTGCCTTTCTCTGGGAACCAGTGACTCTGAAAAAAGATTGGAGGATAAACAGCTGAACATGAGTTCCAATGCAACACCACGTCCAAAAGATCTAATGTGATCCTAGGATGTATAAACAGAGGAATCTTGAGTAGAAGTAGAGAGATTATTTTACCTCTGAATTTGACACTGGTGTGACCATTCCTGGAATCCTGTGTCCAGTTCTGGTGTCCACGATTCAAGAAGGATGTTGATAAATTGGAGAGGGGTCAAAGAAGAGCCGTGAGAATGATTAAAGGATTAGATGCCTTATAGTGATAGAGTCAAGGAGCCCAACTATTTAGCTTAACAAAGGGAAGGTTAAGAGGTGACTTGATTACAGTCTACAAGTATCTGCATGGGGAACAAATATTTGATAATGGGCTCTTCAATCGAACAGAGAAAGGTCTAACACGGTCCAATGGCTGGAAGTTGGAGCTGAACAAATTCAGACTGGAAATAAGGCGTAAATGTTTAACAGTAAGAAAAACAATGTACAAAAAAAATAAACACCTCACTCTGTATTCACCCCATGGGGCTGGGCCCAGCTCCCCACTCCGGGCATTGTGACCTGGCACAAAAGTTGAGGGGCACTATGACCCCAAGCGCCAGGTCGCAATGCCCAGAGCAGGGAGCTGGGCCTAGCCCTGTGGGACAGGAACTGCCACTGTGGGGTGAGTGCAGGGTGAATTTGCTCTGCAACTCCCCACCCTCTCACCCCTCGGGGATAGGACTCGACATCCCCCACCCTCCAGGGATAAAATGATTTTACAGAGGGGAGACTGAGGCATAGAGAGGGGAAGTGACTTGTCCAAAGTCACTCATCAGGCCTGTGACAGGAGGTGAGAGTAGAACCCAGGTCATTTAAGTCCTAGTCTGCAGCCTTACCCACTGGAAGGCACTACTCTGTGCGAGATGCAGAGATGGTCAACCATCACCATGCTCAGACCACACTGTAGAGAGCTAGCCAACTGGCAAATGTTATTATCACCCCACTAGTCCTGATGGCCTAAGGCCACTTCCTAATAAACAGGTGGCCACTGTCACATTTTTGGGGTAACTGCACCTTTGATCCCCCCACCTCTGTGATCTGCTCATGGATGGCCTCTGTTCATCACTTTTCTCTGGGCAGAAACCCACATCCCTCTCCCTTCTGACCAGACTGCGGGTTGTTATGTTCCTGGCTTACACACAGAGAAGTTAGACAAAAACATAAAATAC